>NC_071275.1:8631514-8874014 GCF_023375685.1 Ictalurus furcatus | reverse complement strand
TGGAAACAGTCAACATCACGCCTTCGATCTCCATCAGCAGCGTTCAGCAGCTCTCTCCAATGGGGCAGGTCAAAAAAGCCAAAACCAAAGAGGGCAAGGGTGAGGATGCTTGTCTTCTTATTAATAGCATCTGACAATTTACATTGATCATCCTGTTCAAAAGTTTACACCCTTCCCTTCCCCCCTGGCTGTTATCATGCATCGTGTTGGCTTCTCGTGCATCAGTGAATGTTTTCACCATTTGTAATAGTCATGTACGAGTCCCTCAGCTGTCCTCAGTGAGAAAACATGGGTCTCAATATGATATAGCCGCTGTTGGAAAGGGGTCAAATATGCAGAAGATGCCGGAAAAGCAAAAAAAATAAACCATGCTGGATTTTTCTGAAGAACAGACAAGGGACTCACGAACAACTATCACAAAACATAAAAACAGTCGTTGATCATCCAGGTAACGACACACAGTATTAAGAATGGAGCGTGTGTAAACTTTTGAACCAGTTCATTTGTGTAAATTCATTCTTTATTGTGTCTTCTGGACTATATGTAAACATCTGTTATGTGTAATAGCTGATTCATGGCAGAATTAAATAAACAACAAAATGCAATTTTTATGATCCTCAATATTTATTTATTTATTACAATTATGAACCTTTTACAGATTCTGCAAGGCGTATGTAAACTTATGACCTCAGCTGTATATTAATGCGCTCGTTCTAATATGTTCTTGTGTCCGTGATAACAACGTACACTGGGACGTAAATGGATTGAAATAAACGTGTAGCTTTTTTTTGGAAGGAGTCTCCAGCGTCAGCACTTTGTAACGGATTCTGGTTGTCTGGTTCTCAATAACCACATTTTTTGTTTCTTATTAACGTTAATAAGATTAATAAGCGAGGCTGGTGATGGAATGACTGTTTATAGCTGCTATGATGTAACGTGCGATCACAGGAACTAGCTCAAGTCTGCACCACAACATTGAAAGTAACTATAAACAGCTAGAGTTGCTAGTGTTAGAAGATTGGCATTGCAGTTTTGAAGTAAACAATCACATTTAAGACACGTTACATTATGTATTGTTTTCTTATTACAGCATGCCCACAAGTTTTATTCCTTACTTAACATCTTTAAATCTGGCACAACTTATTGACGGAGCTGTCTTTTCTAGTGGTTTCAATAATTGTAAAAGTTATTTTCATATTTATTATTTACTTTAATAAACTTAAAAATGTTAAACTATACCGTCTCGTATATCTATAGCCAAATTTGCATTTTATATATGTTTATTCATAACCGATGGATTGATCTTGGACAAAAACAAATGAGTTTTGATTAGTTGATTAAAACACACATAACAGCGCTCGACAGCCATTTAATTTACACATTAAAATCGCAGAGGAAAAAAAAACACACCTTAGAGTTTATTTCCAGCCCCTCATGTATAATTCAGTTTTTAATATTAATAAGAGTTCTTCAGAGTGTATCCAGACCTTTAACACTGCTGTATAATATGTCTGTGCATTATTGAAGCGATTATATTAAATGCCTTTTTTGATCGTCACAGGGCCGAGCGCAAGGAAGAAGAGCAAGCAGCCAAAGGACACGAAAAAGAAAGCAAAAGCCAAGAAGCCCAAATTGAAAGCAGGCCAGAGCAGCAAGAGGAAAAAAGCCTCCTCTGTAAGTGTGGCCTTGTGTTGTAGAGCCAGAACTTGTGTCGTGTGTGCAATTCCCGCTCAATTTCATGGCAGTTTTTAATTTTTATTTAACTGCATAGATACTTAAAATGTACTTTATACGCTCACATAAGGGTCCGTACGATGTTTCCTTCTTTATCCCCGACAGAGCGAAGACGATTTCTTAGACGACTTCTCCGACTTCGATGACATCAGCATCCACAGTGCCTCCGTTCGCTCCGACGCCTCGGGGGTGCCCAAGAAGAAAACGAGACGAGGACGCAAAAAGAGGAAAAGTAAAGAGACCATTTTCTACATTTTCCTTTTTTTTTTTTTTAATACTCTGAGACTCCGAAGGTTTGCATGTGCGAAACGCCTAACGTCAAAGAAAGATCAGTTGACGAAATAGAGAGAAGACATAGGTGATAAACTCAAGTATGTGAAACATGAATTACTTCAAATCCACTTACTTGTTAAAGATCACATTCCATTCTTTGTAACTGGACTTTCCCTTTGTTACACTTTGAGTCAGTATTATTTATCTTCCAGCTTTCCTTTTCTCTCTTGTGCTTTTTTTTGTTTTCTTGATTGGATGTCTGTACTCTTGGTTCCCTCTCCCCTCCCCCTTCCCCCCGCGTGAAGGAGAAGACGGAGACGGCTACGAGACGGACCATCAGGACTATTGTGAGGTGTGTCAGCAGGGCGGTGAGATCATTCTGTGTGACACCTGCCCCCGAGCCTATCACCTTGTGTGTCTCGAGCCTGAGCTGGAGAAGGCCCCCGAGGGTAGATGGAGCTGCCCTCACTGTGTGAGTCAATTTCACCTTCAGAAGAAAAAAAAATATTATTCAACTGTAGCATCAAATACTGCTCTATAAACCTGGACACAACTTTTTCATATAAATTACTGTGTACTTTAAAACCTAATGTGCAAAATGTGTATAAAAATGAGTATCTTTTACATACTGTTTAGTAACACATTGAGAAGTTTTACAGAACTTCTGTTCTTCAGAAGTTCTGTTCTTCAGAACTTCTGTTCTTCAGAAGTTCTGTAAACTTCTGTCGATAGTCACTAATTTGGGGCTGGGGGTTCGATTCACCCCGCTGCCCTGTGTGTGCGGAGTTTGCATGTTCTCCCGGTGCTGCGGGGGTTTCCTATGGGTACTCCGGTTTCCTCCCCCAGTCCAAAGACATGCATGGTAGGCTGATTGGCATGTCCAAAGTGTCCGTAGTGTATGAGTGGGTGTGTGATTGTGCCCTATGATGGATTGGCACCCTGTCCAGGGTGTCCCCCACCTTGTGCCCAATGCTCCCTGGGATAGGCTCCAGGTTCCCCGCGACGCTGAAGGATAAGTGGTATAGAAATGGATGGATGGATTAACATATTTGCAATGCTTGGCCCTGCCTACTTTGGTTGGCCAATGGTTGGTCCATGTTCTGTTGCTATGAATTGGCAGCTCTCTCCCTATAAATAAACAGCAGCTTGGGCAGTATTTCTGTTTTCAAATTTGTTATCATTAATATAGTAACAACTAACGCATAGGTATGGTGGATGTTCCACATGTACAGATGAAAAACCGTGTGTGATTGTTGATATGCTGACATTTTCTACCATTTTTGGAAGGAGTCTCCAGTGTCAGCGGAATTTGTCAAGTTTTCCAACACAGGAAAGCCTTCGCAACGGAGGACTTTCCAATTTCTCAGTAACAAGCTTCATTTTTTTGTCTTCAAGACAGAGGACGTTTCAACATTAGCTGTAACTATAAACAGATAAATGGTAAGCGTTGCCATTTAATAAATAAATATTTAGCAAATTACTAAAACACTTGGTCACAATCTGATCATTTCCGTATAACAGCATGCCCTGTCATGTTTTATTCCTTATGTGTTGTATATTACTACCTTCTTTGGTAAAATATCCACTTTTGTTCCACAACATCTGAGGAAATCTCTACTGTTATTGCATTGTAGCTCTGGTTGTCTGAAAATCTGACATGCTATTTATTTCACTTCACGTTTATTACGTTATGAATCTCTTTTAAAGTGAGTATTAGCTCAAACGGAAGCTTGTCGACACGACTTCCATTGCATTTTGTACTTTGAATTGAATCTAATTGAACTGTATTTTACCCCGAGGGGCAAATGGAATAGAAACATAAAAGACTTTCTCTGTAGCACGGCATATAATTAGTTTCAGATAACTGCACCAGCAGCAGTGATGGGAATAAGAAGGACTTGAAGCCCCAGTAGCTGCATGGATGCCAGGGCAACTGGAAATAAATCAGGACAACTTACTTCTTCCTGTCACTGTAGCCTGTTGGTCTACCTAAAAATCGTTTAGGTATCGGCCTGCGGCAGAAACCGAGTCAAACACTTGACAAAAATGTTATTACTACACTACGATGTTGTTGTTAACCCACACAACACTGCATAGTGTGAAACACACTCAACCCCCTGAACTTTTGGCTTAACTCTGCCTAGCTCCACCCAGGTAGGAAGAGCTGGATCTGGTCTGACTGAACCCCCTGAACTTGTGGCTCAATACTGCCTAGCTCCACCAGGGTAGGAGGAGCTTGGATCTGGTCTGACTCAACCCCCTAGATTTTTGGCTCAACTCTGCCTAGCTCCACCCAGGTAAGAAGAGCTGGATCTGGTCCGACTCAACCCCCTGAGCTCTTGGCTGGACACTGCCTAGCTCCACCGAGGTCCACCCATGAGCTGGATCTGGTCTGAGTCAACCCCCTGGACTTTTGGCTCGACTTTTCCTAGCTCCATCCAGTTAAGAGGCACTGGATCTAGTCCAACTCAACCGCTTGGGCTTTTGTCTCGATTCTGCCTAGCTCTACCCAGGTAAGAGGAGCTGTATCTGGTTTGACTCCACCCCCTGGACTTTTGACTCAACTTTGCCTAGCTCCACCCAATTAAGAGGCACTGTATCTGGTCCAACTCAACCCCCTTTACTTTTCTCTCGACTCTGCCTAGCTCCACCCAGGTAGGACGAGCTGGATCTGGTCCGACTCAACCCTATGGCCTTTTTGTTCTGCAGCGAGGGGTACATGTCCATTGCAGCATGTGTGAATATAAAGTGGGGCTGGAATTGTAACAGACCATTTATTCAACCGATGAAATTGATTATGCTGTGAAAACGCATAGCAACTATAATTCTAAAGTATCCATCATCAACTCTTGTTCCCTCACCCATCTCTTTTTTCTCTCTCTTGAATTTAAAAGATTCAGCTTGTCATTTTACAATGAATTACTCGAGACACTGACACTGCAAACTTCCCAAAAGGTTAAATAAATGTCTTCTGACAAAACTTCATGTCAAAGATCAGCTTTTATTATAGAAATGATAAATTACTAGAATGATTATATTATTACATTTTATATATTAGGGTTATAGATTGTCATCTTTATGTGTGAGTCTTAGTTTGAGCTACATTCTGATGATCTCATGTCCTCAGGAGAAGGAGGGAATTCAGTGGGAAGCAAAGGACGATGACGAGGAGGAAGAGGACCCTGCAGGAGAGGAAGAGGACGACCACATGGAGTTCTGTCGAGTGTGTAAAGACGGCGGAGAGCTGCTATGCTGTGACACGTGTCCTTCCTCCTACCACATCCACTGCCTGAACCCGCCTCTGCCCGAGATACCCAACGGAGAGTGGCTGTGCCCACGGTGCATGGTGGGAAAATTCACACCTGTATACTGCTTTGAATTTTATAATGTTTTACAGTATGTTTGCATGCAGAAGTTTGCATACCCTTTGCACACTTACACTAATGAGGAAATTGTTTAAGTTAAGATATAAAAAAAAAAAAATTCTGAAAGAATTTTTGTGATAATATGCAAATTATAAAAAAAGAAACCACACACATTGGGGGTGAAAACATTTGCACTCAAATGTAGTTGCACGCAAACTATTCATTTAGTTAGTGATGATGACTGAAATACCCATCCCCCGTCCCCAAACAATATTTTTTGAATAAGTGCAAACAAATTTGTTCTTAGAGTAAACGTATAAAAATATGGCGTGTTCATTCCCCAGTGCCCCCCTCTTAAAGGGAAAGTCCAGAAGATTCTGCACTGGATGTGGGGGGATCCGCCTTTACCCCCCGAGCCTCTCTCCACTCAGGATGGTAAAAAGGAGGACATACCGGTCAAACCTCCGCTAAAGGGTCGTCCCGAGAGGCTGCTGTTCGTGAAGTGGGCGGGGCTGTCCTACTGGCACTGTTCCTGGGTCAGCGAGCTACAGGTGATGAAAATATTTTATCCATATTTTATCGCCCTTTGAGTGCGTTTGTCTAAACTCATTTAATTGTAACCTTTTGTTCATTTTCACAGCAAAATATATAACGGTATGCTGCTTTTTTTAAAATAAATTTTTTTAAGGTTAATTACATAAATTACATAACAAATGTCAATTATGTCAATGCAATTTGTGAATTTATTTCTTGTATAAAATTTTTTTTTTTCATTTTGTGGATGAAAGTCCATACGTTTTTGTCCCCAGAAAGGTTTTGATGACCAGAAAATGAATATTCTGAGTCAAAGTATTAGAGTTTTGGTTTTTTTTGTTTTGTTTTTTGGACAAATTTTGTGAACAAATTCATTCTGTGGCACAATATGAGCTCCCCAAATCACCAAAATACATTTGATAAATTCGTGCTGTGTTATTAATTAAATAACAGCCAAAAAAATTTCAAAAAACTACAGAGTGGTTATTATTTATTATTACATTTTGGTGCTGTCCCCCATACATTTATACAAATAAGTTTTCGTTTGGTTTTGTAATGAAAGAAATTTATTTCATTTTGCTCAACAGTGCTGTAATATACATTTATAATTGTGCTGTAATATACATTATTATTCTAATTGCTCTAGATGGTATTGTTTAGTTAAAAAAAAAACCCTCAGCCTTAAGTACTGCAATGATGTAACGTCCCATCCTTTTACTCTCTTGTTTTGTCCTTCTCTGTAGTTGGAGCTCTATCACACGGTCATGTACAGGAATTACCAGCGGAAGAACGACATGGACGAGCCGCCACCCTTCGACTACGGCTCGGGTGAAGAGGAGCTTAACAACGAGAAGAGGAAGAGCAAAGACCCACAGTATGCCGCTATGGAGGAGCGTTTCTATCGCTATGGGATCAAACCCGAATGGCTAATCATCCACCGGATCCTCAATCACAGGTTAGAGAACCCTAACACCTGTGGTCTGTTTTTATCTTGTTTTACATCAAGACCATCACTATGCCATATGTGTTTTCTTGAATAAATGTTGTGTGCTACGTCTAATATACAGTATTTATGTTGTCTGCATGCATCATGCAGTTTTGACAAAGACGGAGACGTTCACTACCTGATCAAATGGAGAGATTTACCGTACGACCAGTGCACCTGGGAGATCGACGACTTCGACATCCCCGAATATGAGAGTTTTAAACAGGCCTACTGGGACCACCGGTAAAGCTGCTGACATTGAGGAAGTAATATATATAGCATACATAATAAACCGTCAAATTAAACCTCTTCATAATCTCGGGACTGTTTGTTTAAGGGAGCAAATGCTAGGTGAAGACCATCGTCCCCTAGTGGTGAGAAAAGGAAAGAGCCTGAAAGAGGAAGTGAAGAGGAGAGATGCTCCTCCTGAAACTCCGGTTGTGGACGTGAGCACGTTCATTTCTTGAATTCACCATTAAAACTGTGAAGTCAGCCCTAAATTAATCCTCGATGTAATGTTCCAGTTATAATGACCTATTTTGTTTTGGAACAGTGCTAAAAATAATGTTTTCAACCCAAAACATTATGTGCTTTGACACGTTTTTCCGAATGAAACGAATACGAATTTGTACATGGATTACACCGAGTATATTCAGGTTCATTAAAAACAGCGGGATCTCCATTCCTGTGACATTTTTTTGTCTTGTTAAAAAGAGAAAAAAAGAGAGGCTGTTGAGGGAACGACTGTTTATAACGTATGTACCATTCCACAGCGTTAAATGCAACTATAAATGGTTAAAAAGGATTGTTTTTTTAATAACTACAAAGCAATAAATAAATAATCATTGGAAAATTGCTGTGGTATAAGAGGGAATAATAGACTTTGGGAAAATAATCAGCTTCTGAGGGGTAACAGTAAATCCGCTTCATGATGGGTTGCATTACATCACACCACCCTGCTGTTGAGCCTTTGGGAATTTCTAAATAAATCTTGTAGAGTAATATTAATTTTAAATCCAGTTTTAAATCTTAGAATAGTGAACGCACTGTAAGGATTAATTCTAGACCTTTCTTTTGTCCATAGCCCACAGTTAAATTTGAGCAGCAGCCGTGGTACATCGATGCTACAGGAGGAACTCTGCACCCGTACCAGCTGGAGGGTCTGAACTGGTTGCGTTTCTCCTGGGCACAGGGAACCGATACCATCCTGGCTGATGAGATGGGACTGGGCAAGACGGTGCAGACGATAGTGTTCCTGTACTCGCTCTATAAAGAGGTGAGAGCTGGTCACTGTGCGAGAAGGTGGGAAATACAGAGAGTGGTTAAAGCAATGCAAATATATGCACACAAGATGCAGTATTAGACCATCACATCATAATGAAACTAAAGCTGAATGACGGACATTTTCTCAAATTTAGAAATCCCGGCCGGACGCTTTTTTAAGGTCCAGAAAAGAGGACGTATCCGGGAAAAAGAGGACGTACGGTCACCCTAACAAAAGCATTTCATAGAACATTGTGTCAATGTAATGGATTACAGTTACCAGTTTTTTTGTATGTAGTTTTTTTTTTTATGACTGTGTATACCTTTTACAGGTAGATTTTTAATATTGCACGATGATGGTTCTCTCTCTGTCTCTCTCTCTCTCTCTCTGTCTCTCTCTCTCTCTCTATCTATTCAGGGTCACTCTAAAGGCCCGTTCCTGGTCAGCGCTCCATTGTCCACCATCATTAACTGGGAGCGAGAATTTGAGATGTGGGCTCCGGAATTTTACGTGGTGACATACACGGGCGATAAAGACAGCCGGGCGGTGATACGGGAGAACGAGTTCACGTTCGAGGACAGCGCTGTCAAATCAGGCCGCAAAGTTTTCCGCATGAAGGTAGAAAATACAAGAGAATTGAGTGCAAAAGTTTGTACAGCCTTGGTATTACCGATGTTCCATCAGTCAACCACAGCGACACTTCTGTGTTCAGTTGTGGACTTATCTGAACTTATGCCATGTATGCAGAAGAGGGCGGATAGCGCTTTCCTCCGAGTGTGTTACGCTGCCCTGTGGATTTTCTTCTTCCACTCTTTGGTCTTTGTGTCTATGATTCTTCTGTTTTTAATTATTTTCTGTTGTAGCTCCTGTAATAACTGTAAAATAGAGGTGCATTTTTCCCCTAGTAATATTCCAAGGGAGCTGCAAACCATAGTTAAACTATATATATATATATATATATATATATATATATATATATATATATATATATATAGTTGAATAATTGCATCTAGTCATATGGATTTTGTTTCTTTCGTCAACGCAGAAAGACACACCTGTGAAGTTCCATGTGCTGTTGACCTCGTATGAATTGATCACCATCGATCAGGCCATTCTGGGCTCCATCACTTGGGCATGTTTGGTCGTGGATGAAGCCCATAGACTGAAGAATAACCAGTCTAAGGTATAGGTTGTTTTTAGACATCACAACACCCATATTTCCTCCATCTTAATCTGAATTTATTGTGTAAATACAATGTTAATACCTTAGTAATGTAAACATACATGTGGTAAGTTAAGAATAAAATGTAGTTATAGGAAAATGATCAACAGTAACATATTAGAATGAGCTTGTTAATAGAAACCTATGATTCTGCATTACAGCTGGTACTATTGTCAGAGCTGCTGTTATAGAACATTCTGACCAATCAAAACAGAGAATTCAACAACACTGTGGTATAGAACAGAAATACTGACTGTAGCTTTGTAAGCATTGATACTCATGACACACGTTTTGTTTTGTTTTCTTCAGTTTTTCAGAATTCTGAATGGCTATAAGATTTACTACAAGCTGCTCCTGACCGGTACGCCTCTACAGAACAATCTGGAAGAGTTATTCCACCTGCTGAACTTCCTCACTCCAGAGCGCTTCAAGTAAGTGCACATGGAGAACATTCACACCATCAAATCATCAGTTTATTTTATCACACAGTACAACGATACTGATTTTAGGCTTCTCTAATATCTGACCTTGTATTGTCAACTCCAGAACTGTTGACAGCTCTAAACACATTTATGCAAATTGTCGTCATTCTTAAATTATAAATAAAAAAAACCCAACAGTTTTTCACAAAATTTAGAAAATATAAAAATCGTACTCCATTTTATGCTTGAAAAAAATATTATGATAGGATAAAACTCAAATCCCTGTAGCTCAAAATAACATGAAGGGTGCCAATAATTCTGGAAGTTCTGAACTACGTATGCAATTTGATACATTGGTCTATTATATATTTATTTGTGATTCAGATATGATCTACTTTCAACTCCAGAAGCTAACAGAGTATGTGTTTGGTGTGTGCAGTAATCTGGAGGGATTTCTCGAGGAGTTTGCTGACATTTCTAAAGAAGATCAGATTAAGAAGCTGCATGACCTGTTGGGACCTCACATGCTGCGGAGGCTGAAGGCCGATGTCTTCAAGAACATGCCAGCAAAAACCGAGCTAATTGTGCGCGTGGAGCTCAGCCCTATGCAGAAGTGAGAACATGCTTCCTGTCTCACTGTGACTAATGAATGAATCAGTAGTGGTTTACATGAAGGTTCCTCAATCTAACATTAATTACTGCATTAATTAACCTCATACCACAGCACTGGTGAATTTTCAGCTCATGTCAGAAGGTGCTGATTATTATGTTTCTATATATCTATAATGGCAGCTCTATTATTACTATTACTATTACTACTACTACTACTACTACTACTACAACAGTTAATACTACTAATAATAGTGCTATTAATACTAGTAATACTACTACTAGTACTACTACTGGTACTGTGATTACTACTATTAATGCTGCTACCACGATTGCTATTACTACTAGTACTATCACTATTGCTATTAATATCAGTGCTGCTACTAATACTGCTATCCTTTTTACTACTAGTACTATTAGTACTGCTGATGCTACTACTATTACTACTACTGCTATTACTATAACTACTATTAATATTGCTACTACTAATACTATTAATAGTAGTACTATTAATATTAGTGCTGCTACTACTACTACTATTCCTTTTACTACTATTACTATTATGTACTGCTGCTACTACTACTACTACTACTACTACTACTACTACTACTGCTATAACCACTATTAATATTACTACCACTGTTACTACTACTACTACCACTACTACTATTCCTTTTACTACTATCACTATTAGTACTGCTGCTGCTGCTACTACTACTACTGCTATCCCTTTTACTACTATTACTATTATGTACTGCTGCTACTACTACTACTACTACTACTACTACTACTGCTATAACTACTATTAATATTACTACTACTACTACTACTACTACTATCCCTTTTACTACTATTACTATTAGTACTGCTGCTGCTACTACTACTACCACTACTACTACTACTGCTATAAATACTATTAATATTACAACCACTATTACTAGTACTATTAATATCAGTGCTACTACTACTACTACTACTACTATCCTTTTTACTACTATTAATATTAGTACTGCTGCTATTACTACTACTACAGTTAATACTACTAATACTAATGCTATTAATACTAGTTCTACTACTGCTACTGCTGGTTCTGTGATTACTACCATAGTTAATATCAGTGCTGCTCCTGCTACTACTATTAATATCCCTTTTACTACTAGTACTATTAGTACTGATCATGCTACTACTACTACTATTACTACTATAACTATTATTAATATTACTACTACTAATACGATTACTAGTACTATTAATATCAGTGCTACTACTACTATCCCTTTTAGTAGTATTACTATTAGTACTGCTGCTATTACTACTGCTATTGCTACTAGTAATACTCCTACCACTATTACTATTACTACTACTATTAATATCAGTGCTACTACTATGACTACTACTACTATCCCTTTAGTACTATTACTATTAGTACTACTATTACTAATTCTAGTACCATTACTCTTACTCCTACTATTACTACTGCTATTACTACTAATTCTACCACTAGTAGTAAATATTTTTTATTTATTGATTGATTTTAAAACACTTTGTGGTCCCTCTGGAGCCGAACTACATTAAACAGTGTGGCATGCATGTTGTTGTAATGTATGATCTCAGGAGCTGAGCTTGAGTTGTATTTGATCCCCCCCATCCCCCGCCCCACCACCGCTCCCACAGAAAATACTACAAGTTCATCCTCACGCGAAACTTTGAAGCTCTGAACTCTAAAGGAGGCGGAAACCAGGTTTCACTTCTCAACATCATGATGGACCTGAAGAAATGCTGCAACCACCCGTACCTGTTCCCTGTGGCGGCTGTGGTGAGTGAGTGTGTGTGTGTGTGTGTGTGTGTGTGTGTGTATGTGTGTGTGTGTATGTTTGTGTTTAAGGGAAAAGCAAGGAAAACTATTGCTTCAAAATTATTGGTACTCATAATGGAAATGAGCAAAAGGTATGGGAATATGTATTGTTGTATTGTTTTTAGTTTTTGTATTTTTCTTAAGTATTGGCACCCCCGCAATCAGTATTTCATTATGGCCCCTGTGGAGAAAACAGCCCCGGGCCAATTCCTGTAAAATCTAACAAAGTTCGAGAACCGTTTGCAGGAAACTTAGATTACTTTCTACCTTCAACATGCTTCTATTTATAAATTTCCCCCCCAATTTGTTCTGTAATGTTTATTTCATGCATCAGTTTTGTTTTTTATTGGGGGGGGGTTCTATTAAAGGGTGCCAATAATTTTGGAGTTGACTGTAATATTCCAAAGAATGAACCGCTTAGCATATATGTATATTTTTGTTACTGTTTTTATTGCTTGGCATATTAGAACATGAGCATTGTTGGTAAATTTGTTTACAGGAGGCCCCTGTGTTACCAAACGGGTCCTACGATGGGAACCTGCTGGTGAAGTCCTCAGGGAAACTCACTCTGCTTCAGAAAATGCTCAAGAAGCTCAAAGACGACGGACATCGCGTCCTTATTTTCTCCCAGGTTATAACCGAGTGTGAAAACAACAGCATGAATATAAACACACAGTTTACGTTTCCTCCCGTGTGTCTTGTTTTTGAGCAGATGATTAATTACAGTCAGTGTGAGGAATGAGAACAGAGCGCATTCATCTTTAGATGACAAAAGGTCGCTGCTGTATTTATTTTCACCGTATTATTTATTCCCCAGACACATTTCTTTTACACTATTATGCTGTGTGTGCATTAATCTAATGGGAGGATGCTGCGTTTAAAACAGCTGCGGCTCATTTCCTTCCAATTTGACTTTCTTTCTAATTCGCCACCCGCTTGTCCCTTCGCCCAATCTTGCGCATAAATCTGCATGTTAATAAGAGGCTGGAGGAACAAAAGAAACCGACAAACAGTTGTTCTGTGTAAGAGAGTATCCCTTTAGTCCAGCATGTCCCTTTTGAGTTTATATTGATTGCGCAGTTTATTTTAAAATACCTCCAACATACATTTACATAATAATATTGATTGAGTCTGTTGGCCATTTTACATTTTGACCATTTTTTTAAATAATATTTTCATTTCACCTTGTTACTTTTAGATCAGCACTGCACTGTTGTTTTGCGTTGTTTGTTCTGTCCTCATGTATCACGTTACGCTCGGCCTTGTTGCATGTAAGTCTTGGGTGCTGTTTTGTTTGATACTTTATTAAATGTTTCACCGAGATACTGCATTTGCATCCGCCTCGAAATCAATATCGTGACAGAACACAAGACGAATCGATGGATGCAGCAGATTTTTTTCTGTGTGCAAGAGGCCCTTTTTTAAAGGGAAAAACCGCGGTGGGAAAAGGAAGGGAGATTCTTCATGATCAAGGCTAATAGGGAATGGCTCGACATGATGTAATTCATCAGGGCGTATATCGAGAAGGAGCCTTCCAGTCAGGCGGAAACCATTTCCCACACTCCCTCCCCTAATGTGGAGCTCGTTCAGCCTGCCGAGTCAACGGAGAACGTCGTTCAGCCTCCCTGCTCGACTGAGGATTCCTGTTCAGCTGAGAATACCACTCAGCATCCTTGTTAAGCTGAGGACATTGCTCAGCCTCCTGATACGGCCAAGAGCGCCGCTTTGCTTCCCTGCTCCACCTTGGACGTCACTATGCCAGGCTCCTCTTCAGACATTGCTCCGACCTTCCTACTCAGTTGAGGACGTCGCTCCGCCTTCCTGCTCGAGTTGAGGAAATCACTCCGTCATCCTGCTCCATTCAGGACGCCGTTATGCCTCCCTGCTCCACGGAGGACATTGCTCCCCCCTAATGCTTCGTAGAGAGCATCGCTCCCCCCTCTGGCCTCCCGGAGAACTTTGCTCCCCCCTCTGGCCTCGCAGAAATCGTCGCTCCCCTCTCTAGCTTCATGGTGAATGTCGCTCCCCCATCGGGCTCCGCCTTTGGCTTCGTTTCCCCTGCAGACTGCGCAGACGCCATCACACCACACTTGAGCCAGGCCGGCGAGATCACATAATCTCTCTACGGTGCGGAAGAGACCGACCCACATCTGAACCTCAGTGAACACGTCAAGGGTCCTCTATCCAGCCCCACGAGGGAGGGCACACTATGGAACTCTGAAATGCTTAGGGACTCTGAAATGCTCTGGGGTTCCTGGACCCCCTCATGAACTAGTTACATGCTTCAGGACCCACGCTTTAATGGGGTTGGGGGGGTGGGGGGTATCTGTCAGGTGATATCGGAAAAGGACTAGAAACTACTTTCCCATCATCCACTGCACCATGTCACGTCTCATTCACCTGCTTCATGTTTAGCTCATTAGCACTGGTGTGTATATATAGTCACGTTCAGCACTGCACTGTTGTCATGTGTTGCTTGTTCTGTCCTCATGTATCACGTTACGCTCGGCCTTGTTGCATGTAAGTCTTGTGTGGTGTTTTGTTTCATACTTTATTAAATGTTTCACTGAGATTCTGCATTTGCATCCACCTCTAAGTCAATATCGTGACAAAGATGAATGCACCTGGTCTCTGTAGTACAATTTTTTTTTAAATGTTGCACTTTATGAGAAGAATTGACATAAGCACATTATAGGAAACTTTTATTACTGAATTGTTTATAATTTATTATTGTCTATTATTATTGTTATTATTATTATTATTATTATTATTATTATTAGACATATTTATAATTCAACTATGAACAAAACCTATAAATTAAACTACTGACACATATTAGAGTCAAAATAACAGAGAACATGCATTTATATTTAGAATAAAATTTTATGAATTATGATACCGGTCAGCCATAACATTAAAACCACCTGCCTAATATTGTGTAGGTCCCCCTTGCACCACCAAAACAGGTCTCACCGTCGAGGCATGAGCTCCATAATACCTCTGAAGGTGTACTGTGGTATCTGGCACCAAGACGTTAGCAGCAGATCCTTTAAGTCCTGTAAGTTGTGATGTGGGGCCTCCATGGATTGGATTTGTTTGTCCAGAACATCCCACAGACACTCTGTCGGATTGAGATCTGGGGAATCTGAAGGTTGAGTCAACACCTTGAACTCTTTGTCATGTTCTTCAAACCGTTCCTGAACAATTTTTGGCACTTTTGGCGGCGGACAGGGGTCAGCATGGGCACTCTGACCAGTCTGTGCAAGCCGTGATGTACAGTGTGTTCTGACTCCTGTCTATCATAACCAGCATTAACATTTTCAGCAATTTGGGAAAAAGTCTGTGGGATCGGACCAAACGAGCTAGCCTTCGCGCAGCACATGCATCAGTGAGCCGTAAGTGTCCACGACCCTGGCACTGGTTCACGATTTGTCCATTCTTGGACCACTTGTGGTAGGTACTAACCACTGGATACCTGCTGTTGTGGATATGCTCTGCCTCAGTCGTCTAGCCATCACAAATGATCGCCCATTTTTCCTGCTTCCAACACATCAACTTCGAGAACTGACTGTTTACTTGCTGCCTAATATATCCCACCCCTTGACAGGTGCCACTGTAACGAGATAATCAATGTTCTTCACGTCACCTGTCAGTGGTTTTAATGTTATGGCTTATCTGTGTATATTTTGGCTATACCGTATAAATAAATAAATAAACAAACAAAAGCATAAATAAGAGACTTAGATGCTTTAGGAAAAATGAAAAACAAACAAAAAAATAATAAATGGCTGAAAAACAAATGACCACATTGCTGGTTTTTATTGTAATTATGCAGTGATGGTGCCAAAATTATCCTTTGAGCCAAATTCATTATTAAAATGAAAAAAAAAAAGATGGCATACATAGGTAAAAATTTTAATACATTTTAATATTATCTACAATATTAAATTCTTGTTAGTAACTAAAATGTCGATAAATAGTTCTCCACGTATTCTATTAAGTTTCTCATCTTGTGGTTGATTTGTAAATCTCCTCCTGTGGATCTTCTTTCAGATGACGAAGATGCTGGACCTGTTAGAAGACTTCCTGGAGTTCGAAGGCTATAAATACGAGCGTATCGATGGTGGGATAACTGGAGGACTGCGGCAGGAGGCCATTGATCGCTTCAATGGTGAGCTGAAAGCACTCGATGCTGAGCTGTGCGTCCACCAGGGGGAGATGTTACTCTCGTTAGCCCGTTAACACATTAATATCGATCTGCTGTTTGTGTGTGTGAAGCACCGGGAGCGCAGCAGTTCTGTTTCCTGCTGTCCACTCGTGCTGGGGGATTGGGAATCAATCTGGCAACCGCTGATACTGTCATCATCTACGACTCTGACTGGAACCCACATAATGACATTCAGGTGAGAACACACAGTTATTATATATCAATAGTAGGCATGATATAAACAGTTAAATTTTCAATGGATTGATTTTACAGTTTCGATGAGGAACTACAATATGAGTAATTTTATTTTCATATTTGGCTGAAATAAAATGAATACACAAATAGTGACACATGCTAAAATATGGTAACACTATTATTTCTATTATAACTATTTCTATTATAACTATTATAACATTAACATTCATAACCGGTTATCATCACAAAGCTAATTAATATCCCATAATAAGCCTCATCTTCTTAATCCTACTCGTCTTTTTTCTCTCGTCTCTCTATGTAGGCGTTCAGCCGAGCACATCGTATTGGACAGAATAAGAAAGTGATGATCTATCGCTTTGTGACACGGGCATCAGTGGAGGAGCGGATTACCCAGGTGGCCAAGCGCAAGATGATGCTCACACATCTGGTGGTGCGTCCGGGCCTGGGCTCCAAAACAGGATCCATGTCCAAGCAGGAGCTGGATGACATCCTGAAGTTCGGCACAGAGGAGCTCTTTAAAGACGACGTGGAAGCCATCGGTATGTTTCATTTTAATCTGAATTATTAGCAATGTAAACAATACTTATTGAATTAGGCGCAAAACGTTTTGGAGGTAATGTGACCAGGACCACAGACGGATCATTTTTCAGAATTGCAAACACAGTTTAATGCATTGTTAAATTAGCTGCAAAATTATTGGTACCCTTGGTAAAGATGGGTAAAAAAACAAAGCAAACAGGTAATGCAAAAAATATCTTTGGTCAGCAGCTTAATCTCATACCAAAACAGATGACAGAAATGCAACCTTTTATGTAAAGTACAAGTACATTTATTAAAGAAAAAACGTACTAAAGGGATCAAGCTAATTAATCACAAATACATTCTTTTTTTAAAATCCTCTTTACCAAGGGTCCCAATAAATTTGGAGCCTACTGTGAATGGAGTGTATAGAAAGTACTATGTACATTGTTGCTGCTTAATGTATGCACTACTAGTAATGCAGTGCAGCTATTACATTACTTTTACTACTACTAACTTTTAGTACCATTACTATTAATAAAACTAATACTATTATTAGTACTGCTACTATTCCTACTACAAAGACTACTACTGCTACTAATATTACTGCTATTATTACTGTTACTAATGTTACTACTACTTTTACTACTATTCCTACTACAACAACTACTACTACTTCTACTACTAATATTATTATCATTACTGCTACTACTACTATTAATTCTACTACTGCCACCAACACTGCTACTACTCTTACTACTAATATTAATATTACTGTTATTACTACTAATACTTTCACTTAAACTCAAACCTACTCAATATATCAAGAAAACTCCTTAATGTTGCCATATTGCAGAGTTTCCTGTGTGTATGATTCACACTAAACAGTGGAGTGTGTCTTGTCTTCACCAGGTGACAGTAAGGACGGAGAGGAAGGCAGTGTGATCCACTACGATGACAACGCCATCTCCAAGCTGCTGGACCGCAGTCAGGATGCCACCGAGGACACTGAGATCCAGAACATGAACGAGTACCTCAGCTCCTTCAAGGTGGCTCAGTATGTGGTGCGGGAGGAGGATGGAGAGGTGAGGGACAAGTCACTGGTTCTGTTTCAGCTCCAAATAAACCATTTCACTGAGATAAATCAGGTTATTTTACAGCATGTAATAATCCTGACTCACTTTGACCTTCCTACTTTCTTTTCTAGCAGATCTCGGATGACAAGTTGTTTACATTGTCAGGGAGGCACGCTCACATAGTTATGATCAGGCAAAATATTATTATTTATGTAATAGTAATCCCCACATGATGTAGTGGAAAGCCTTCCCTGAAGTGTGGAGGGTATTATAACAACAAAGGGGGCCTACAGCTGAAATGGGATGTTCACCATGGACATAGTACGAGTGTTATGGAAAGGTGTCCACAAACTTTTGGCTGTGAAGTGTAACTGTGACGGAAAAATTGGTTAAATCACTAGACATGTGGTTAATATGTTTCCTGCCCTGGGTTCAAAACATAAACTGTGTATGTTGCATTGCCGGCCTCTTGTTAACTCCGTGTGTAACCTGTTGTAGGAGGAGGTGCAGAGGGAGATCATTAAACAGGAGGAGAATGTGGATCCTGACTACTGGGAGAAACTCCTGCGGCATCATTACGAGCAGCAGCAGGAGGATCTGGCACGCAATCTGGGGAAGGGCAAGCGCATCCGCAAGCAGGTCAACTACAACGACACGTCTCAGGAGGACCAAGGTGTATATACACACACACTCACACACACACACACACACACACACATACACGCACATACACGCACATACAAACACACACTGAGATAGAGAGAGAAATGCACAGAAACTGTATTTATAGTATTAAAGCTACAGGGGCAGACAGGGTGGACCTCCTACAGTCTGATGCTTAAGTGTATGTGTGTGTGTGTGTGTGTGTGTGTGTGTGTGTGTGTGTGTGTGTGTATGGGTGGGTGTTTGTGTGTGTATGGGTGGGTATGTTGGTATGTGTGTGGGCTCAGAATGGCAGGACGATCTTTCAGACAATCAGTCCGAATACTCAGTCGGATCTGAGGATGAGGATGAAGATTTCGAGGAGAGACCTGAAGGTACTTTTTTTTAAAAATCACAAACTCACACAGATCTTTTTTTAAAAAAAGGTCTAAATTCATGAGCGGTTTGTTGATGCTAAATGCTTATGACTACGTAGCAAGAGATTTCCAGCAATTTTATTGGTTTTATAGAAATATACTAAATTTGAAGAATTAAAATATTTATTTTATTTTAAAACACCCAATAGCCGTTATCAGTAGAAACAATTACAGTTACACACACAGAGGTCATGTGACCTCCACAGAGTCTCTGTCACATGATGGGACAGCCACATGAAAGAAGAGTCTTTTTTCTAAAAAAAAGAAAAGAAAAAAAAGAAGTGATATAAATCAAAATTTTTCAGTTTGTTGTTTTCTGAGGTTAAAGAACAGAATTTTTTTCAAAAAAACAAATGTCAATATTATATTCTTGTGATAATTTTTTGTCCAATCTAAATTAGGCAACATAGGGTTGTACTCGTCTCGACTCAAGGAATCCAGCGATGCCAGGCTTTTAGAGTTTGGATACATGGTTCAAAAGTTATGACCATAAACATACTTCCAAAAATATGACACAATGGTGGCACTTGGCCCAAATTTGGTCAGAATGTTCCTTAGACCCTCCTCAATCAGTGTGCCAAATTTCACAACGTTTTACCAGACGGTTTTATGGGCTGCCATAGACAACCTAGCCAGAAGAAGAAGAGGAAGAAGAATAATAATAAGAAAGGTAGAATAACAATAGGGTGTCTACGCACCTTTGATGCTTGGCCCCCTAATAAAAAAAATAAATAATAATAATAATAATAATAATAATAACCTATTAAACCTAATAATATAGACATTTTGATGGCATAAATAACATTTCTTTGTTTATTTTGTTTTTAAGGTTACACAAACTTTTGCACTCAACCATAACATGCTGATATGATTATACACAACATTGTTCCACTTTCTAAAATAAACTTTTAAAATGACCTAAATGGACTATTTTACAGGGGGACGGCGACAGTCTCGCAGGCAGCTGAAGAGCGACCGGGACAAACCGCTGCCTCCACTGCTGGCTAGAGTAGGAGGAAACATAGAGGTGTGTATGGTCAGGATTTTACTTACACTGGTAGTTGTTTTTAAGTTGTTAAGTATTTAATACTAAACAATGTTTAGCGCTTATAATTACAATAGCATAACATTTCTGCTTAATGAACATCACACCAATTCTGTCTGATGCCTTTAGAGTTTTATAAAAATGCTCGTGCTGAAATGATTTAGCGCTAAATTACTTTAATTAGACTTTATTTTGTTGCTTTCATATTAGTATTTTTTTAAGTCAGTAATTTTTGCCTAATTTTTTTTTTAAAAATGACTGTAAAATTTTACATTTTAAACGTGTTACCATTATTTAAATTTAAATTATTTTTCTTAGTTTATTCATTTATTACTTGCAGGATATTAACTAACTAACAGACAGAAAACAGCATTTTATGGCTTAACTTGTGAGCATTATTTTACAGATATAAAATAATGTACTGACTTGTTACCATTACAATTGAGTAACTTATTATATTATATTATAATTTAGTAAAAACTAAAAATTGTCTTTATCACATTATTGCCACACTTACACACTTATTACCAATATGTAAAATACTACTATGTCACATCTGTTATTTTACTGTACATATAACATGGGCTTCTGTTAGGAATCCTGTATATTCAGTTAGAATGTTGTCTTATACTGTACTTTATACTGTACTTTTATTGCGCACATGGTGATTTAATTGATTTTCTGTATTTCTGCATGTAATCATGTCTCAATTCCATCCCAGGTACTTGGTTTTAATGCGCGTCAGCGAAAGGCCTTCCTGAACGCCATCATGCGCTGGGGTATGCCTCCTCAAGACGCCTTCAACTCGCACTGGCTGGTCCGAGACCTGAAGGGGAAAAGCGAAAAAGAGTTCCGGTATGATTACACACACAAACACACGAAAAGAAATCCTAGAACTAAAATGAAAAGCCGTTAAAAAGTATTTTGTTGGTAAATTTCCGCACTGTTCCTAATGTAGCTTTTCAAGTTTATATAGTAAGGGTGCCAATAATTCTGGAGTTGCCTGTTTGTTTTTATGAGACTGTTTTAAATTTGTGCCCAACTATTTGTGTTGTGTATTTCAGAGCGTACGTGTCGCTGTTCATGAGACACCTGTGCGAGCCTGGAGCAGACGGAGCGGAGACGTTTGCGGACGGCGTGCCGAGGGAGGGCCTGTCCCGACAACACGTCCTCACCCGGATTGGAGTCATGTCTCTCGTGAGGAAAAAGGTAACAGGTCATTTACAAAATGTATGACGATAATGTAGGATTAAATATTCCGAATATTGCATACACGGTTGTTTTGGATCGGACCTTTAACATGTATGATTTTAGAACAGTTCAATGCTATACTCTGTAATAACTTAATGCCTTATAAATAGTTGCCTTTATAATATCTCATCTTGTTTCCTTTCTGGAATTTATCTGACCTGCTTGCTGCATTTGCTCATTTATTTATCCATCCATCCATCTTTTACCGCTTACTCCTTCTTCAGGGTCGCGGGGGAACCTGGAGCCTATCCCAGGGAGCTCATTTATTTATAATTATATAAAAATATGAGTTATCCCATTTTACTTACTATTTAACATCACATTGGATTCTGTGTTCCGAAATGAGCGATTTCATTATCCAGGGCACGATTGTCAATTTATTTTTTAAATACTCAATATTATTTCACTTCATTTACATTTACGGGAATATTCACTGAATATTCTAGAAAAGTGCATGTTTCTGTATGTCTCATCAGATATCGAGTCGACATTCAAAATCAATGCTTGCTTTATTATTCTGGTCTATTAACGTGTGTGTGTGTGTGTGTGTGTGCAGGTGCAGGAGTTTGAGCATGTGAATGGCAAATACAGCACTCCAGATATGATTCCTGCAGGTCTGGAGCTGAAAAAGCTCACAGAGAGTCTCTCTTCAGACCCAAACACTCCTGTACCAGCCAGTCCTGCTCCGACTCAGCCCAGCACCCCGGTACCGTCAGGTTAGTGTGGCTTAAACAAAGAACCATCGACCATGGAAATTACTTCAGTAACACTTTACAATAGCAATACATGAATAATCACTCACTAATACCTGAATTAATACTTACTTGAATATAAACTAATGATGAGTTACGGCATGTATTAATCATGAACTAATGAAGAGCTAACCTTAACTACGATGTGAGTCTTATGAATTCATGCGTGAATAACAACCACCTTATGTACATGTTTGTTAGTTAATGTATTAATTAACACGTATGAGTAAACTAAATCAAACATGCTTTATAAGAAAGAATATGAATTAAATGTGCATAATTTCAAACAGTTTATATAATTTGCCATATGCAGCTGCATACACAAACATCATGGATTGGATGGGGCTGGATTACTTTCATAATTTACACTGATCCTCCTTATCCAACATAGAAATAGACACGAATAATAAACACCAATAATTTTATCTCAACCCGTTTTGCGTCATTTTCCATCTATTTCTCTTCAAATCCCACTGTAGTACTAGTACGTGCTCCGGGTGGCGATGGCCCGGGTGAAATAAATTATATAAACAATTATGAAATTATGCACGTTTAATTAATTCATGCATTCATTAATTCATTCATTCATTAAAATTAATTAATGTTTGATTTAGTTTACTCGTACATGTTAATTAATACATTAACTAACCAACGTGGGCGTTATTCGTGCATGAATTCATAAGACTCACATTAGTTCGTGATTAGTACATGCCTTAACTCATTAGTTCATATTTAAGTAAGTATTAATTCAGGTATTAGTGCATGATTATTCATGTACTGTTATTGACAAGTGTTACCATCACTTAAACATCTTTAAAAGGGTGCCAGTAATTCTGAAACTGACTACACATTATGTGTAATGATATTTTATTTCCTGAATATCTCTTCTATTTAACAGACAAACCTGAGAGCGGTCCCGTTCCCCCGGAAGATAAAGACAGCACTGAACACGAGAGCTCGAAAACGGCCGAGTCTGAGGTGATTGAAATGCGCAAATCCCCTCCAATCTCCCATCTACATGTTTCCTCTTTCTTTTTTAAAAATGTTTTCAACCAGCAATCCTGTCTGCCTTCTCAGACATCCAAAGAATCCGAATGTTATCCTGACAAGACGAGTGAGAGTGAAGAACTGAAAAGAGGTGGCGCTGAGCAGAAGTCAAACGAAGAGAGCGAGAAGAAAGACGACTCACCCGCCGAATCGGAGCCCTCGGCCAATCAAACGCAGCCAATATCTAAGCAGAACGAGCAGTCCGCCAATCAGACGCCACCTATAGGTGAGAACAGGAATCAAAATGTTAAGACCTGTGTAAATAAAGCTGATTATTATTATTTTTATTTATTTATTTATTTATTTATTTATTTATTTATTTAAACCAAAAAACTGTTGGTAAATTTATGGTGTTGATTCATAGGACAACAAAGTAAAGATATAGAGAACACAGCTGAGAAAATGGAAAAAGACGCTTCTGCTGCCGTGAAGTTGGAGGACAAAGAACCAAAACAAGGTTACAAAGGTTCTTGAAATGTTATTTTGAAATGAACATATTAAATAAGAGCATCAGATTTATATTACTAAGCTAGATTTCTGAAGTAAACTTTATTTAAATGGTGAATTTGAAAGGAAAGTCATCAAAAGCGAGTTGAAAACAGGATTAAACAATTTGGACTGTTAATTTACTCAGACATAACAAACATTATATAAAAATACGATAACAGCTGCTCCCCATGAACCCAAATCTGAGGACGCCATTGAGAGTCAGCTGAATGGAGAGAAAGAAGCGAGGGACGAGGTGGACGATGGCCAAAAAGACGAAAAGAATGGCGCTAAGGCACGCTTCATGTTCAACATCGCAGATGGCGGCTTTACAGGTGAGATTAAAGCTTATGCTCGCTCAGTCTCACTACTGAGTTGAGAATACTGTAGATGAGTGTAGTAGTGAATGTTAAGTGGATTTCTTTGTGTTTGTGTGTGTTCTCAGAGCTGCACACTCTGTGGCAGAATGAAGAACGTGTCGCTGTGTCGTCCGGTAAGATGTATGACATCTGGCACCGGCGCCATGACTACTGGCTTTTGGCCGGCATCGTAACGTATCCTAATTTAGTGTTTTTAAGCTTTCATAGGTGTTATTCCACAATTTTAGTTTACTTAGTTCAGCTCAGTGTAGTTCATTTCATTTTAGTTCAATTACGTTACTTTAGTTTAATTTACTCAGTTCACTTTAGTTAACATTTGTTTAATTTCAGTTACATTTAGTTAATTATGTTTATTTCAGCACAGTTTCATTTCTTAATGTCAGTTTATTTATCTTAGTATAGTGTAATTACTTAATTTCATTTCAGTTTAGTTACCTCAATTTAATTCAGTTCAGTTTAGTTCATTTAGTTCAGATTAGTTTAATTACTTCATTTCAGGTTCCAGATTCCTTTACAATTCTGTTACTTTAGTCCAGTTTAGGTACAGTACTTCACTTCAGTTTACTTGTTTCAGTTTAGTTATGTTTAGTTGAGTTTAGTTCACTTATTCAGTTCAGTTATTTAGTTCAATAAGTTTTGTTCATTCAGCTCAGTTTAATTACTTCATTTCACCATAGTTCAGTTACTTAAGTTAGTTAAGTTCATTTTAGTTAATTCAGTTCGGTTTAGTTCAGCTTAGTTCAATTACTTAAGTTCAATTCAGTTAGTCAATTCAGTACAGAGTGGTTTAATTACTTCATTTCAGGTTAGTTCAATTCCCTTACAATTCTGTTACTTTAGTCCAATTTAGGTACAGAACTTCATTTCAGTTTAGTTAGCTTAGTTCACTTACTTCAGTTCAGTTTAGTTACTTCAGTTAAGTTATTTAGTTCAATAAATTTAGTTAAGTCAGTTCAGTTTAATTACTTCATTTCACCTTAGTTCAGTTACTTAAGCTTGGTTCATTTGAGGTAATTCAGTTCATCCTAGTTTGTTTATTTTGTTTCATTTTAGTTCAGCTTAGTTTAATTACTCAGCTTAGTTTAATTTAATTCAGTTCAATTCAGTTTCGTTAGTTCAGTTTATGTACTTCAGTTTAGTTCAAGTTAGTTCACTTGCTTCAGTTCCATTCACTTCTGTTTATTAAAAGTACATTCACATACACAGTGATTTTATCGCTACAAGTTGCAATTCGCTGTACTCTGAATTCGCCAGAAGATGTTCCTACTACTGGTTGGCATAGTAACATTTATCAGTGAGTGATGCAGGTAGCATTCCACTTTTGGCAACAAACCAGTTTTCTTGCCCCTAAAATGAAATATTCTGGAGCGAGAGCGTTTGTATATAAAATTCACCACTGTATATGTATGCATCATATCCTATGAGATGAAGCAGTGTGTGCTCTTTGCCATTGCGGCCATCTATCTTCGGCAAAAGCACAAGCGCCAATTGACCAAGCTTAACTTATGGCCTTAGCGCTTTTAAAGCAAAATAATACCCATAGGAGGCTACGGATCACGTGTGATCTACTGTCTTCACTCCTATTGGTACTCGCTGCACCAAGTTGCCCCAGATTTGCATAAAGTTGAACTTTTCTCAACTTTGTCACATCGCTGGGCACGCCCACATCTAGTCTCCAACGGACGCTGTCGCTCATGTTGCCAGAGGTCGCCAGGTCTCGTTGAAAATGAACGCTCTCCGGTTGCTTTGTTGCTGCATGTGTGAACGTACCTTCATTAAGTTAAGTTTCATTTGATTACTTCATTTCATTTTTACTTCATTTCATTTCACTTCACTTCATTTCAAAGTTTACAAGACTCTTTCTCTCCACACAACAGTGGTGGTGGTGATAGTTTGGTTAGATACAGATCAACAGCCAAGAATAGACAGTACACTAAACAAAGTGCTAGGACAACAAAATAAAAATGGGCATGAATGAGATGTGCAATTAATGTTGGATCAATGCAAAAAAATGGCCAGTGAGTAGATGTGCAGAAAAAAAGTTGCAGTAGTGTTTATTGGAACCAGTAGCAGCAGCACTGGTCAGAGATGAAGCGTAGCAGTAATGACTAGGAGTGCAGATATTACATAGTAGTACAGTACAGGTTGTGTAGGGGAAAAAAAACATTATGCTACTGTAGACTGAGAGAAGTAGTGACATATCAGCAGCGTCTGAGGAGAGAAGAGTTGAGTGCTCTGATGGCAGAAGGAAAGAAGATTATTAGTTTAATAACTTCTGTTCAGTTTAGTTGAGCTTGGCAGTTAAGGCCCTGGGTTGCTGATCGGAAGGTCGGGGGTTCAAGTCCCAGCACTGCCAAGCTGTAACTGTTGGGCCCTTGAGCAAGATCCTTAAACCTCTCTGCTCCAGGGGCGCTGTATCATGGCTGACCCTGCGCTCTGACTCCAACTTCCTGACATGCTGGGGTATGCGAAGAAAAGAATTTCACTGTGCTGTAATGTATACGTGATCAATATAGACTCATTTTCATTAATTTAATTACATTAGTTTAGTTGTTTTAGTTCAATGAATTTAATTCTGTTCAGGTTTAGTTACTTCAGGTCAGTTTAGTTAATTAATTTCAGTTTAGTTCAGTTGAGATTAGTTTAGTTAGTCCATCCATCCATTTTCCATACCACTTATCTTACACAGGGTTGCAGGTGAGCCTGGAGCCTACCCCAGGAAACTCTGGGAATAAGGCAGGGAACACCCTGGACTGGGTGCCAGCCCATCGCACACACATTCACACACCCATTTACACACTGTGGACAATTTGGAAATGCCAATCAGTCTACAGCGCATGTATTTAGACTGAGGGAGGAAACCGGAGTACCCAGAGGAAACCCCCGAAGCATTAGGAGAATATACAAACTCCGTGCACACAGGGCGGAGGTAAGATTCAAACCCCCAACCCCGGATGTGCGAAGCAAACGTTCTAATCCCTCCAGGTTCTGTTCATTTCCAGATGCCTGTGTGCCCTTGCTAGAGGTTTGTTAGCTTTTTCCATTGCCATATTTCTTACCAATAAATGAACAAATTTTTCAAGTATATTTTCAGCCACACCTTGTCCTACACACCTACACGTACATGTTTTTTAATTTTTTTGGTTTGTTTAATTATGCACTGCATCAAACGGAACCACATAGAATTAGTTGTGAAAAAGCTCTTAGCTACCTCAGGTTAGTTCACTTTCTTTCATATAATATTACCTGTATTTGGCCCCTTGACTACATCTGCGTGTCTCAGTCACGGCTATGCCCGCTGGCAGGACATCCAGAACGACCCACGCTATGCCATCCTCAACGAGCCCTTCAAGACTGAGATGAACAAAGGCAACTACCTGGAGATGAAGAACAAGTTCCTGGCACGGAGGTTCAAGGTGAGTCAAATTGTACCCAAATTGTTCGGGGAAAAAAAAATTGCCCTACTTAAGAACCATCTGTCTGTCAACCTCAGCTGTTGGAGCAGGCCCTGGTGATTGAAGAGCAGTTAAGGCGGGCAGCTTACCTGAACATGACGCAGGACTCCACACACCCAGCCATGGCGCTTAACACGCGTTTCGCCGAGGTCGAGTGTCTGGCTGAGTCGCACCAGCACCTTTCCAAAGAGTCTCTGGCTGGAAATAAGCCGGCGAATGCCGTCCTACACAAAGGTTTACTTAATGGGTGCCATATTGTGCCACAATTGCTCTGTTTAATCTCTGTAGCATCACGTCACGTTAACATTCATGTTCTGTTTCTGCCAGTGCTGAATCAACTGGAAGAACTGCTGAGCGATATGAAAGCGGACGTGACGAGGCTGCCGTCCATGCTCTCCCGCATCCCTCCTGTATCCGCTCGACTCCACATGTCTGAGAGAAGCATCCTGAGCCGTCTCACCAACCGTGAGCCTCAACCCCAGCAGGTCAGAATCAGAATCACGTTCACAGCAAACTCAAGTGTTTTATTCCTACACAGCGTGCAATCTTCGTTTTACTAACTACGTAACATTCAGATTTTTTCAGTCATTAGAGTTTTGTCCTAATTTTTCTCCCTGTGTGTGTGCGTGTGTGTGTGTGTGTGTGTGTGTGCGCTCAGCCTTTTCCACAGGGAGCTTTTGCCTGTTCTTCAATGTACAGTAACAGTTTCGGAGGAGGATTTCGAGGTCCTGCTGGAGCTGCCATGGTTAACTACAGCCAGATGCCCCTGGGGCCGTACGTTAGTGGTGAGTAACTTCTGACTCAGCAGCAGTCCAGCTTCACAAGAGCTAGACGAGGGCTGATATCACTATCTTTCAAATAAAGATATCTATGCTCGAGTGAAACACTTTGCACCTCCAGCCTCATGCATGGTGTTTACACTTAATGTTGGTTTAACACAGATATTAGGAAAATATAGGATGTAAACCCATTACAAGATGATCCCAATTTCTGTTACTTCTTTAATGACTATGAATAGCATTTTAAAAACAATTGAAAAAACCTCTAAATCCAACCGTCTACACGTGAGTTGGATTTGGAGAATATTATGCAGCAACAGTTTATTAATTTTTCCTATAATTTTGATTATCACAGTTAGAATAATTTTTTTTTTTCTTAAACCTGGACATGTACTCATATACTCAAATACTTTAATCATGAAATCTGAATCTTGAACATAAACATACTACATGCGCAACACGGTGGCTTAGTGGTTAGCACGTTTGCCTCACAACTCCAGGGTCAGGCGTTCGATTCCCACCGTGGCCCTGTGTGTGCGGAGTTTGCATGTTCTCCCCGTGCTGCGGGGGTTTCCTCCGGGTGCTCCAGTTTCCTCCCCCAGTCCAAAGACATGCATGGTAGGCTGATTGGCATGTCTAAAGTGTCCATAGTGTATGAATGGGTATGTGATTGTGCCCTGTGATGGATTGGCACCCTTTCCAGGGTGTACCCCGCCTTGTGCCCGATGCGTCCTGGGATAGGCTCCAGGTTCCCCCGTGACCCTGAAGAAGGATAAATGGTATAAAAGATGGATGGATGGATGGATGGACTACATGCGCAAATTAAATTGTATAACTAGTCTATATATACAGTTATGTAGCTTTTATCTCATCAGCCTATTAAGTGAAGTGAAAAACAATAAGAATCATTTTAGGGGGAAAAAAAAAGAAAAAATAGAAAATTCTCTCGGTTGCATAAGTGTGCACACCCCTAAACTAATACTTAGTTGAAGCACCTTTAGATCTGATCACAGCATGCTATTATTTTGTGTAAGAGTCAATCAGTTTGGCACATCTTGACTTAGCAATATTTTGCAGTTCTTCCATTCTTTCTTGCAAAAGCATTCTATCTCTGTCAGATTGGCTGGGCATCTCCGGTGCACAGCCCTCTTCAGGTCACCCCGCAGATTTTTGATTGGATTTAGGTCTGGACTCCGGCTGGGCCGTTCCAAAACCTTGAACTTGTTTTGGTGAAGCCATTCCTTTGTTGATCTGGAGGTTTGCTTCGGATCATTGTCATGCTGAAAGGTAAAATTCCTCTTCATCTTAAGTATTTTACCAGAAGCCTTAAGGTTTTGTGCCAAAATTGACTGGTATTTGGAGCTATTCATTATCCCCTCCAACCTGATTAAAGCCCCAGTTCCTGTTGAAGACAAACAGCCCCAAATTATGATGCTGCCACCACCATTCTTCCCTGTGGGGATGGTGTTCTTTTGGTGATGTACTGTGTGTTTGTTCTTTTGTGCCAAATGTATCATTTGGTATTATGGCCAAAAAGTTCAACCATAACACATTATTCTACATGGTTTTGGGAGATTCGATGTATTTTATTTATTTTTTGGTTAAAACAGGCTTCTGCCTTGCCACCCTACCCCATAGCTCAGAGATATGAAGAATTCAGGAGATTGTTGTCACGTGTAGGAAGCAACTAGTACTTGCTGATTGCTGCAATTCTTTTTATGTTACTGTAGGCCTCTCTGCAGCCTCCCTGATCAGTTTTCTCCTGATCTTCTCATCAATTTTAGATGGACATCCTGTTCTTAGTAGAGTTCTTAGTAGAATGGCTTTTCCAGTTGGATGTTACCCAGAAGATGTCAGGAGAATCCTATAGGAACAGCTGTACTTTATTTGGGGGCAATCAGTTACTTTTAATTGATGGCAGGTGTACACTAATTAGTATTTAACATGAGCTTGAATGTGATTGGTTCATTCTGACCACTGCCACATTGCTAATTATAAAAGGGTGTGCACATTTATGCAAGCTGGGTATTGGAAATTTTTTGTTTTTCTTTTTTCCCCAAAATCATTTCTGGGTGTTTGTCTGATTGGCCAAAAATTGTTGATTAATTTTGTATAATAGCATCTCTGACAGTAGTTCCATCTTTAAGGCAAATCACAGGTTTATATTAATACACTCATTCTGATACATAATTTCCATAGTAACAACCTACACAGCTGTAACTTAACCCTTTTTTTTTTTTTACAATTTTTTTTTTTTAAACAATTTTTTGTGTCTTATTTAGTCTTATTATTCTCCCAAGAGAGAGAAAATAGAGGCTGGTGAGAGAAGCACTGTTTATAGCTGCTATAGTGCAGGCACTTGTTTTGTGAACATTATATGTATGTATATATGGATAAAAAATACAATGTGTCGTTATTTAATAAAATTGCATTGGTTGGCAAATTGCTGTTGTCTAAGAGGAATACAACATGCCAGGACATGCTGCTTTAGGTAACGCTAACTCATCAGGCCACACAACACCGTTATTAATCACATTGAACCAACTACGATAATCTACCGTTTGCTATGATCCTTTCCTTTGTTATTTTGTTATTGTTTACTCTAAGTTTTGAGTTTGAGGGAATATCTTTCCCATGACCTGCGCTAATTCCATGTTTCTATCTTGTTCTCATGTTTATATAGTGTCCTCGAACGGTCCTCCAGCACCCAGCAGCCACATGGACAAGAAATCCAGTGAGGTTTTGAGAGACGTGTCTCCATCTGACCTCAAATCCAGCAAACCCTCAGACGTCATTTGCATCGAGGACTAGCCCTCATCTTAATCATCTCTCTCTCTCTCTCTCTCTCGCTCTCTCTCTGTCTCTCTCACTATCACTATCTCTCTCTCTCTCTCTCTCGTAGATCAAATTTGAACATTATTCTGGAACATTCCTCCCATCATACAGATAAAACAAATCTTATGAATTGCACTTTTGTCTTGAAGCGTGTGCGCTTGTGAGTTGATCAGTATTCTCCTGCTTCTATTTTTTTTTTAATTTACCACGGTCGATGGAGAGATATCCGAGGACAGTGCGTGACAAGGATGTTCTCTTCCTCTTACGGATCTTTGAAATCTGTCATTCTGAGACATTTCTTGGAGCCCCTTCCCCGCCCCCCACCACCAGAGTCTTTTACTGGTGCTTGAATGTGGTGCGACATCTAGAGTTTCTTCTTGTGTACTGCATCCGGATGGAGGAAGATGGTCATATGACCCAAATGCTAGTTATGGATTATGCTGCTTGCAACGCGCTGTATAGTGGTTAAAGGCATTTTGGAGATGATGGGATATAAAATGGATATAACCCCCATTTTATGTGCACTATCACAGTCTCTGAGTGCATCATAAGAATTATTCAGCCATAACCTGGAATTATTAACGTGTTACATGCAGTCCTGTCAGGCTTTTTATTGTTTTTCCTTAACAACGGCAAATAAATGAAATTGTGCTTGATGATATGAACATGTCTGCTCATGAACAAGGACCCTGACAGGCACTGAGTTTCTTATCCATTAATTATGAAATAGCTGCAGCACTTTTTGTCATATTTAAGGATTTCAGCTCCCTGGTAACACTGGTTCTGCAGTATTATGAGTGTGTATTATAACAGTAATGGATTTGTTTCTCTGTACTTGACTGTACAAGTGTATCAAGTGTTGAATTAAGCTGGGGTCGTATTACAGAAAAACAGAAAATCCTATGTTAGGATCTGAGATAAGGTTCAGGTTTGCCCCCCCCAACTTAGAATTTAGGAATATCTCATTTTATCTCAAATGACAAAATAAAGTATTCAATAATCAATTGTTATGTCTACTACTAATGCTGCGTTAATGAAAAGTGGGAACTTTCCTCAGTTTTCTTCCTCCTTTCCACCTTTCATGCCGTCTCAACTGTTAAGTATATCTATAAATGTAACAATAAATGATAAAAAAAAGTATGATGTTTCATTCTTTAATAAATACAATGTCATTGTTGGCAAATAGCTGTGGAAATCAAACATACGCTATAGGATTATTTTCCTATATCTTCATGACTTCAAGTGTTTTAATTCCTTACAAACTTCAAAAGTAGGACCTTTCTGTAATACGGCCCCTGAAATCATCTTGAAAATCATCGGGAAGTGATGTATGGTATGTTTACTTTTATAATTTTCACAATATTCCTTTTAATCCAAAGTTTATAGCCTTGTTGCAATCTTTGGGCAGAAAATTTGAAAGCATACATTATATACATTATGTTTTCTCCAAAGGCCAATACCTGCTTGGCTTCACTACTACTTTTTGGTCTACAGTCATAGGCCACAGAATCGATTTTGCTGCCATGGAAGGTGTGGAAGTGGACTGTTTTGTGTTTACATTTTAAATGTGTGTTTTTAGTAAAAGCATTGAATGTGAAGCTCATCGGGATGTGTCAAAAGACATCTGGTAATTTAAACACAAGCGAAACCTCATTTCATTCCCGACATCCTCATGCAGTGTGACGGCTTTTCTTACTCGAATAGAGGTTTTCAGTTTGTTCTTCTGCCATTAACTTAAACGCTAAAGCCTCTCATCACAACACACGTTGTAGTGTCAGTACTTGAATGGTGTTAATATTTGTTTGTGGGGGGTTGCAAAACGGTTTAGTGTTCATACGTACGCACAGCGCAAAACCTCAACTAATCCACTTAAGTAAATAAAGAGAGGCTCAAAATCCAGTGCATAACCATTTTAAATAATAATGGAATAATGGAACTTCAACTTTTTGTCATCAAGATGACTGTATGTACTTTCAGTTATACGATCACGCGTTTGTACCATTTTTGTTTCTATTATCGTAGTGCAGATATTGAGCTCCGGTTAAATGCAATCAAACTGAAGCTAATATGAATGTAACGAATTTTGAAAAAGCTTCAGTCTAATACTAGACGTGTTTTCATTCCTGTACACTAGGCTTCAAAAGCTACCAGAAGGCTATAGTTGGTAAAGACACTTTTAGCTTGTTTCCATCCAAAAACCTAGCAAGTGGGAAAAGAAGTGGAAAATATGACTTGTGAAAAATAAACACGTGCAAAATTCCTTTCACTAGACAAAAATAAAGAGAGTAAATGAACAAATTCATAACATGTGACCAACTCAATTTTTTTTTTTTTTTTAAATTAAAAATGTGTTTTATTTCATATATATATATATATATATATATATATATATATATATATATATATATATATATATATATATATATATAAAAGACATTTTTATTTACTTTGAAACACCGTTTTCCTTCTTTGGATGGAAACATTGCTAACAAGTGCTGCGAGGACTACGACAGCATGCACAGTCACTTCTTTGGTTCGTTGGAATTTTGTTAGCCAGCCTGGACCGAGCTACAAATATAAACCCTAAATCTAACCAGTGTTACTGTTTGGTTTTAAGAAAATTGACCAGACGAAGAAGTGTGAATTGTCATCGTTTTACTTTGTACCGAGTGCATTTGTTTAATGTGTTTTAATAAATTCTCTCCAATAAGAAAACACTTGGCTCTGTATTTTCAATAAACTAGATTTTACTGTATTTTGTGTGAGAAAAGAAATCAGCTATAAGGTTGGAATTTAAGTATGAAATTTAAAGGCAGTCATTTTCAAATCTAATATGATTGCAGTGCCATTCAGCCCTTGTAACTCTTAAAAATTCAACATTGAATACAACCAAGAACACATGCATTTATCCATTCAAAACATAAAAATGGCTGCATTTTGGTCTTAAAAGAGCAACAGGATTATGTTTTAGCATAGAATTAGCAAATGCCTGAAATGTTGGTAAATAGCATCCAAGCTAATGTCATGAGGACAGTAGAATCATTTACTTGAAAGTAAAATATTAATAATATACTTTCTATCTATAATTTGTGTAACAGGTTTATACAAAGTAAGTCAATATCACAATATCATTAAAAAATAAAGAAATGTGAACGAGATGTCTTATTTTTCTTTAGATGATGCAACTTCCTGTTGATCATGTGATTTGTGGATTATTCCAAATGTTTCATCGGGGTGAATGTGTTCAGGTAATGTTGTGGGTCACTAACATTCACAAATTATTACAAAATTATTTTCAGGTTTCTGAAGTATTTTAATGATTACCTTTTAAGATAAAGTATAGTTATAGTGGGATAGGCAAAAATGGAGGAGAGATAAAAGTCATGAGGCAATGTAAATGCTAAGCATGGAGGCTAGCTAATAAATGAGGCCGAAGAATTTAGCTAGCTAGCACACAGCCAAACAATTTCAAGGCAGAGTAAGTTTGGAAACAAGACAAAGCTGTCAATATTTCCCTCAGAAAGCTAGATTTAGCGTTGTCCGCTAACCAAACTTTCATGGGTTCTGCCATATTAACAAACATAAGTGTCGGCTCAAAACTCCTGAACTCTGGCCTATCGAAGTGGAGCCTGTGACGCAAGGAAGGTTAAGTTTTAAATCAGTTTGTTTCAGACTTTCCTTTATTATTAGCATCACCACAGCCTTATGAATACATTTCACCATTTATGGTTTTCCTGAACCCGTTAATAAGCTTAACAGTTATCAAGAAAACTGTAGGAAGTTTAAAATTGATTGGAAAAGTCCAGAATTATTTTCAAGCTGGTTGACACTGGATTTTAAATTTGCAGACAGAATAAAAAAATAAATAAATAAAGACAAAAGATTGCAAAAAGTACTGTATTGAAAAAGATTGCATTGTAAATGTTTACCTTTCATTTAGAAAAACAAAACAAAAACAACTCAGCTTTTACAACTGTGTCTATCAAATAATATACCTGTTTCTATTTGAAAGCTGTTGGACGTAAAACTTTGTACATTTATGGTGTCTTGCTAACTTCTCTAAAAGACGACTACTAACGTAGTAGATTTACTCGTTACGTTTACATGTGAGGCAAGCCCCCTTTAAGCACAAGACTCCAGTTTACACTTGATTCATGTGTATTGAGTATCAGAATTATATGCAGATAGGGATTTATCCATGTAAACATGCAGGTATAAATGCACACATTCAAACATTTAAATCCGATCACCCGATCACATTTTAGAAGCATGTTATCTAAGTGTATATAGATCTGTCTTGCTCCAAGAGATGTGACGGCTGAAACCCCTCCTGATATATTACAGTAAAATTCGGCACTTCGAATGATTTAAAATGGCAGCTGATTTTTGGCCTAAAGAACATGTGGTAAAACACAAGAATTGGTGGTTGAACGGAATGAACTGGTTTGCATATTGTGTCCCATAAACCAATGAGGCTGCAATAACAGGTATAAAAATGGTAGAAAGCTTATCAGGGTACAATCCAGATACAAAACGTATGAAACCAGCAGGATCTCTTGTACAAGCAGCTGCATCTGATCACTGGAGTTGGAGGAATCAGAGCGCAGTCAAATTATGGTAAATGCAACATTTACAGACATCCCACCCTGCAAAAACTCACTTCAGGGACGTAGCCCCTCCAGGAAACCCCCCCATCTCACCCAATCACCCTGCTGGTGTGTTTAGTATTTTCTTCTTTTTAGGACACTACAGTGTTACTGAGCTACACTTGTACACTGATCTGAGAAAGGTCGACTGTAAAGCACGGCCACGGATAAATCTGATTGGTCTAGTTGGCAGAAAGAGAGACCAATCAGGACACACTCTCTGTCACTTTCTCGCTACATCTCATTACTTATTCTCTCAATCTCTCCAGAGTCCATCTACTATTAGAAATTCTCTCGTCTCTCCCTCTCTTGTTTGCTCGCTCGCTCGCTCGCTCGCTCTAAAAAATATATTTCTGAGATATTGTATAGAATTTACGAGTGCCATGGCGCCACTGTCAACATGCGGAAGACTCCCAGCAGCTTCTGGGAGAGGTGGGATGTCTGCGTTTACATGCGGGATGTCCTACTTTTGGAAAGGAAGACTCACTGTTATCAATTTGTGATAATGGAAGTCACTAGCTATGTTTCCATCCTAGTTGCAAATTTCACTTGCGAAAAATTGGAATATCGCATTAAAACCTTTGTGAAAAAAGCAACATTTCCATCTCATGTGTTCAAGAGAACAGAATCATCACTTTCAGAGAAACTCTGAATTTTTTACGTTACGGCATTTTTACGTTTCTGAGCCAATTTTCCCATCACATGATTTATTGAGGCAAAGTTACATTACTTTTCTGATGCGCATTGAGGAAATTATTTGATAAAAATGTGCTTCCAAAGTAGTTTATGTTCAAGTCTTATTATCAGATAAAAAAATGTAGCCGCCTCAATTTTGGTGATTTTATTCGCATCTGGTGTTTCCACCCGGATTTTATTATTTTTTTTAATGTGATGTTCACATAAAAATGTGTGTATGAAAACATGTCTACTGATTTAACATTTTATCAGGTCACCTTACCATATAAGTGACATTCTTGGTATTGGATTACTGTCTGTAGTCTATTTCTTGCTCTTAACAGTGCATCAGCCATTTTCTATCCGGTCCATCAGTGGAAAGGGAATAAATAAAGAGGATTAAAACACTTCGGGATGTGCTGTTATTAACAAATAATCCACTCTGTGGTGGAAACAATAATGTTTTTTGTTTGTTTGTTTATTATTTTCCTATAACAGCATATCCGGGACTGTTTTATCCCTCTTATACCACAGCAGATTGCTAACTACTAAACAATCTGAAGCAATTAAAGAATGAAATTTACTTTTTATCCACTTATTATCACATTTAATGTTTTGGATGTCCGTGAAACAAGTTACTGACCGTTATAACTGATGTTATAGCAGCTATAAACTTTTGAAGTAAAAAAAAAATTGGAAAACTTTTTTTTTTTTTTCCTTTCGACTCCTTCCGTAAATGTTGCATAAATGTCTGCATACACCATTTTTACAGGTTTTTCTCTGTAATATAACAATACAACATGTTTGTAATCTGTTTGTGGAGCGTCTGCCTTTAAAAAAAATGCACAAAATGTCCGTCAAGTGTCCGCCCCGTGAATGATTTTGAGATGATTTTGGAATCTTGACTGTAGTATTTTGTGTAACTTAAATTTTATTCTAAGTTTGGATTTGTTGATTGTGTCATACACAAGGTTGGTCCCATAGACTATTTTTTGGATTTGTATTGTGCCTTATTTCTTTGTTTATTTAATAAATGTAACTGTAAATCAAATTGAATCATGATTTAAGACCTCAATTAGCAAATTCCTTTTATTCCCCGTTTTAGGACATCATAGAGACAGCGTAATCTGTCTCATGCCAATCCCCTCTCACTCTCTCGCTCTCCCTCCCTCTCTCTCTCTCCTCCTTTGTCCTATTCCTTTTTCCCCCATCTCAAGTCCCCGCCTCCAGGCGTGCTCTGATTGGACACTAAGTCTCTCTCCAGGTCTTCCATTGGCCCTGGTGCAGTTGAAAAACCTCTGTTTTCACTCAGTGGGGCTTTAAGCAGTGTTGAGCAGTTAGGAGGAGAAAAGAGAAAGGGAGGGAGGTAGTGAATGACAATGCAGGGAGAGAGGGAGGGAGGGAGAGAGAGAGAGAGGGAGCAAGCAAGGGGACAGAGAGAAAGGAGGGGCATTGACATTCATTCAGCCTAAGGAGTGGGAAAGTAAATAGCCCTCTCGGAGGCCCAGGAAGCCAGAGGGAGATGTGTTTCAAATGCGCCGGGTTTCATAGCAGGAAATCCATGCAAGCTTGTCGGGGTTGAATTGTCTATCAGGAGGCACTGAAGCTTTTCCTCTGGAGGTCTGAGCAGTGATAAGAAGGTAAGGGTGCTGATTTATTGTCCTGCTACTTTCCCACTCATACAGGCGATCTCTCGAATCTATCTCTCCAAAAAGAGGACCATGAAAAAAGTGGTGGAAATATAGAAACAGAAAAGTTTGTATTCTGTGTAACATCCCTGATTTGTACATATACACACCTGTTAGAAGAAAGATCCAAGCACGTGATGCCGTCTTGCACGTCTACTTGTGCATATTGATGATAACTGGGTATCATTTTTAAATTACTTTAGGAGAGTGGTACTTGTCTTCGTAACTGCTAAAATGTAAATGATGGCAAGAACAATCTTCCACAGCATTTAACGTAACTATACGCAGATAAAAACTATGATGACATTTATTTTATTTTATTTGTGTATGAATTCCAATGCAAAATATAACCAGGACATGAGCACTAACACTTTACCAACTGACAAGATCCATCAAACAGGTGGTACACATCCACACGCTGATCATGCAGGGATGAATTGCTGTAGGAAGATGAGACAACTAAACCAGGATTTAAATGTTTTTGAGCATGGAAGTTCATCAGTGGACTAGTTTTTACATAATTACTAAAAGTTCCAGGTGATGAGTAAGACAGAACTGGCCATTTCCTACAGGTTTCCTGTAGATATTTGAAGGAGATACATTTAACAAGATAAATTATTACCCGAATTAATAGTTTTACTTAAAGTAAATAAATACACCTAATGAATTAATGTTTAATCAAACCAGGACTGAAAATAATTCCACATGAATTTAGCATGAATTAAATTACAGCGTATTACAAAAAAAGATTAATTAAACCATCAGTTTGTGCAGATTGTTGCAGAAAATCTGATTGGTCAGAAGGTTTTGAATAGTTTTCTGTAACTGTCGGCTATGATGGTAGTTCCAGCTTCAAGGCAAATCACAGGTTTATATTAATGTACTCCTTATAATACGTTATCGTTTCTATAGCAATGGATCATTTATATGGATGTGCATGATCGATGCTTCACATAATCTAGGACTGATAATAAACATTAAAATGTCATTGGTTAACAAAGAAAAATGTATAAGTTGTGTGTAAGGAGATGTTTATTTAACATTAATGGAAGGAGTCTCCAGTGAGAGTAATTTGTAATGGTTTTCCACCACAGGAAAGTCTTACAATTTGTGGTTTCCTTAGAACAGTTTTTTCATTTTAGCTCATTAACTTCAGGAAACAGAAAAAAAGAGACTTGTTCAAAGACATTAAAAAATAAAAATAAAAATAATAATAAAAAAAACTATATATATACATACACACACATGCATGGACTGGGGAAGGAGGGGCGTGAAGTCAGATTGAAGCATGAAGTCAGGTGTTGTTAGTGTATTGATTGAGGGTGCAGCTAGTTGTAGGAGGCTTTCATGTGTTAATAAGAAACCAGAAGGATTTTTTTTAGATGTTTTTTATGAAGGCGACTAATGTATTTGTCTTAAAATGTATTGCTCAAGTAACTGATGCACATTTTTTGTGGGGTTGCACATGACAGCATTTAAAACGATGACTCTTTGTTGCTATTGTTCGACAATTACTCATATTTTATAATGGAACATAAGTCATCTATCTGTGAGCATCTTTTCACTCCAGCTGGGTCAGTCCCTGCAGGATTTTGTGATCCCAGAAATGAACGCAAAATCAAGCAAACACCGCAATATTCAGAGGAGCTTACAGTTTTTCAAAATTAGCGTAGATTTTCCACAGATTCAGGCCGAGACGCGTCACGTGACGTCATCACGCTGCACGTTCAACTAAAGCCCTCTTTGATTTGCGTGTGTCGAACATGAGTACGGCTAAAAGGTTTCATTTAAACAAAACAATCACTCACTGTGAAAGAGCGTGTGAAGCAATTTTGTGCGATTGCGATTTCGCCAATTCATGTAGTTTTCCATGAAAAAAAGCACAAAAAATTATTTTTGAAAAAAAAAACTGCAGCAAAATGAAGCTTTTTTGGACGCAACAAACACAAAAAAACTCGGTACGAAACCCCGTACGGACTTCAGTATGTCGAGATGTCCGACATCCTGTGACGCAAAATATTTCCAAAGTATTCTAACGGTTTCACTCATTAACACAATTCAGCATACCAAAAACTGTAATATTGTCCTGTATGGATATCATGCCATGAATTTTTCATAGCATCCCACTCTTCAACATCACAGCCTCACATTGTTTATGCGTCAGTGTACATGAGGGCACTGTGCCACCCCTAATCTGGATCTTGGCTCGCTCCGCTGCTTTTCCCCTTTCACCGAGTTTCCTCAGTATCCCCACGAATCAGAGCTTCAACAAACCCAATGTTCTGCCTGTTTCCCTCTGCTTAAAATCCCTGTGTCATTAGCAGTCCATGCATGTGTGAGGCAGAGTTCCACCAGCAGGCTTTTCTCTGATCATAGTAACACAACGTTTAAATAATGCTTAAAGTTTACTTCATGTTATTTTGAGAATTCTGTTCAAACACACAGCGTCAATCATCACTCAGTACTAATGTCAAACACCTGATACGTGGAGTGACTCAGGTTATCGGTGTATTTGAACTCTTTTCATACACGCTCCATCTCTGACTTGAGCGTGTGTCACTCTTGGATGACAGGCAGACTTTCAACTTGAGTGAACACAGTTTGAGTGAACACTTCTGGAGAAATATGTCATTGAGATGCTTCATGTGTCTGACACAATTTTACACAGCAGCGTGAGATGTGTCTGTCACTCAGCAGCGTGGAACAGGAGACGTATCTGAGGATTATGTGTCCAACAGAAAAGATAGACAGACAGACAGACAGACAGACAGAATGACAGACAGATAGATATATAGATAGATAAAGACAAAAGAAAGACAGATAGACAGACAGAATGACATAGATAGATAGATAGATAAACAAAGACAGGTAGACAGATTATTTATATATATATATATATATATATATATACATATATATATATATATATATAGAGATATATATATAGAGATATATAGATATAAATAATCTATATATCTCTATATATATATATAATAGATATATATATATATAGATAGACAGATATGCTTACAGACAGATAGACAACGAGAAATAGATAGACATACATATAGACAGACAGCTCGATAGACAGACAGTGAGTAATCAATTCTGTAACACTTTGTGAGGCCATATATACATATGATAATGAATGCTGCCTTCAATTCTTCTTCTTTTTCTTCTTCTTCCTTTTATTTTGCACCACTAATATTATAATACTAGTTATAATAATAATAATAATAATAATAATAATAATAACAATAATAATAATAATAATAATATTAACTACAACTATTACTATTGTTGTTCTATAAATAAATGAATAAATGAGTATTGTAATTTGTGTTTGCAGCTGTATCAATTCTGAAAAAAATCTATAGGTGGGTTCACTTTTGCAGAGTAACGTACCTGTATTTAATTTCCCAGTGTTACATTTCACTGTTACTGTTACTGCATGCTATGACTTTTCCATACAGTTCCACCCCAGACTCTATACATGCTCTTTCCATGCAGACTCTATACATGCTTTGTGTGTTAGCTTGTTGCTAAAATAATAGTCAAGAATACTTGAGAGGACGAGCTCAATAGCTTCTTTTGAAACATGTTTGTAAAGGTGATCCTTTTATCGGGATTATTCTAAAAGCAGCTGATGTGTTCAGTGCTTTGTGTTTCTTCCAGGTGCTTCTTCTGAAAGAGTTTTATATAATTACATAAAAGTATGCAATGGAAACTCTGGTAGAGGTTATTATCTGTAGGTCCAAGAGCAGAACAAGAACTACTATAGAAGTATGAAAAGCTCGATAAAACATGACTGGGCATGCTGTTAATAATATAGTATAATTAAAACTTGAACAAATGTTATTTTCTTATAGAAGCATGAAAGTGTTTTATTTCTCTTATAACAATTTACCAATGATTTAAATTTTGAATTTATTAAAGAACGATTTATTGTACTTTTTAACTGTTTATAGTTACCTTTAATGTTGTGGAACCCAACAAACCTGTTATATGCAGTTATCACATACATTATAGCAGCTATAAGCAGTCGTTAACTCACCAGCCTCACTTTTTTTTCTCTGTTGAAGTCAATAAGACAAAAAAAAGAAACATACAGTAAGACAACCTCCTCTGTCCTGAAAACTTTCAAATGCTGGAACACATCCAGCTTTACCTCTGACCGTTATAAAACCCTGACACTGGAGACTCCTTCCATTAAAGTTCAGTAAACATGTCCTTACAGAAAACTAAACATGAACAGGGAGACATGTTTTAAAAAGATGTTTATGTGGCACATCTGCTGTACAAGTCCCTGTGTATGTTGTTACTATCGAAACAACACTGTAATACAACTAGCTTCTGACCAATCAGAATCAATGTAATTAATTCTATATTGCAGACCTTATAAACATCAAGGTGTGTAACACAAACAGTCGCTTGCTGACTCGGATTATCTCTGAACTGGGGAGGTGTCCGAGGTAGTGTCTCTGTCAGCGCTGAGACAGCACCATTCTTGGGAGACTGACTCATCTGTGTGTGTGTGTGTGTGTGTGTGTGTGTGTGTGTGTGTGTGTGTGCGCGCGTGTGTGCGCGTGATGGTTCATAATCTCGGCCCACACTTTACCTTCACGGTTTACATAACGGTCAACCTTCTGTTAAGATCCACAAAACTTCATAATCTTTCATACTTTACACACTATGCATTTTATGTTTATTTTAAAAATATCACACCACCACACATTTCTAATGAATCATGAACATTAGAGGCCTTAGGGTTATGGACTGTGCAAATAAAATAGGAACCTATTAAAGCCAAGTGTTTTAATAATATGTTTTAAACCCAGTGAAGAATCATAGTGGGGAATATAATCCATGAGATACTATGACTTCATAACAAAATAAAAACAAGTGTGAAATAAAAAAATAAATAGTGAGGTCCAGGAAAATTGACATTTGTTTTCTCTTGGGACAAAATGATGAACTAACAGCAGCAATAACAACAACAACAACAACAATAATACATTTGTGTTAGACATTTGTGATTTAGGTTAAAGTAACAAAATTTTACAATTATTATGCACAAATAATGCAGAAAGCTTTTAATTCTTTAATTCCCTCAACAGCGTTTTAATCCTCTCAGTTTTATGATTTGTCACAAAAAAATCAAATAAACAAGAACAACAACAAAAACCCAAAACCCAACCAATCAAACAACAACAAAAAAAGCAATTTCATACTCAGAAACCATAGGGGGTGCAAACTTTTGATGCTCTTCATTCCATCAGCTGTGTGTTTATCATGCAGAAGGGGCCCTTGTTGCTCTTCAAATGGAATGCAGCTCTTTATGATTAGCATAAAGTCCAAGCAGCCCCCCTGAGAGGAACGCCAAGATCTCACAAAGCTATTACTGTGTAGTGTAACACAATCAATAACCCGTCCACTGCCTCATAAAGCTGCTGTGCAGATACTTGCTGCTAATGTTCTCCATGTATTACAGGCCTGACTTCCTGAGCGACAATGTCTGATTAATTCTCAATCTTTTATTTATGCAGGCGTATTATATTATTACAGATCTCCTCCGAATCGTCGTTCCTTCTGCACTGGACTCACTCAGGTCAATATTTTCTGAAATATTTTCTCCCGGAAATATGTAGCTCATACAGTTATATCCAGCTCTAAACCTGAATCGACATTTCAAAAAGTTTTGATCCATCCGTTTAATTTTACCCACGTCTTGATATCAGCACATCACCCACTGCACGACGCTGACCTTCTGACCTGTGAGCTAATCAACAGTCGAGTGTTTTCACCACTGACGAAAGCTGAAAAGATGCTTTTGTGAGTCAGTTCCACGGTTTTCTGTCACAATCGTGTCATTGTGTGTTGTTGTGCACGCGGTGGGTTGATCCAAGTGACTGCTGAAGTTTAGTGGTGTTTGGGGGGGAAAAAATTATTCAAATTAGCTACTGAATCTGTGTATAGCAGGCCCAAAGGCCCAGTGCATCATGGGATGGAGCTCAGAACCCACTGGACATGGTGTACTCTTGAAATTTGATATTGAAATTTGTATCTTTCTGATGCCAATAAATGTAATACATTTGAAAAACAAAACTACTGGCAAACAAATATACAAACAAGCAAGCAAACTAAATTGGATAAAAAAAACAAGCAAACTAACATATAAACAAACAAACCGCAAGCATGAGGCAAATTGAAACACATCACAAAAACAATATCGTTGTTTGTTTATATCATTTATTATTCTAAATCTAAAAATTTTTTGAAGCTGTGAAATAAATATATATAAAAAAACAAGCAAACAAGGAAAACACACAAACCAACCGGCAAATAAACAAATAGCAACAGAAATAAATATACCAGTCATGCAACAAAATAAACTAAAAATACATTTTTTGTTGCAATAGATATAGTTTTATCAATTCATTATTCTTAATCTTTAAATTTTTTAAAAACTATTTAGTGTTTACTCTTTCACCACCCAATGTTTGTTTCTTGTATCTTGATGCTTTTAATTGAAATTTGTATCTTTCTGATGTCAATAAAAGTAATGTAACTAAAAACAATACTACCTAGGTAAAGTGTACAGTATAAATGAACAAACAAACTACAAAACAACACTCAAAACAAACGAAAACACACTACAACAAAAATATCATTTGTTTGCAGTACAACTGTCAAGTTGATCAATTCATTATTTTTTAGTCTCAAAGAAAGAAGCAGTTTTTCTTGTAAGTCTTATTATTTTTCTCTCACAAGTTCAATAGCTCCCATCTGAAATCTACTTCTTTAATATCATAATATTGAAACATTTTACAGTGATGCTGTATCATATAAAATAATAACAGTGAATAAGGAACCTTTCTGGCATTACATTCGGCACCCTTCATCGTATGTTAGCTGTTGGAGAAACAGTTCTCTCTGTTGTTTTTCAAACTACCATCAAACCCTCATCTGGTGAACAGAATTATGGGATTTGTTTCTCTGAGAAAGATGTCTGAAACTATCTTCAATTAAAGGAATCTTACAGGACAGCTGACTTTTATATTGCCTTCTGAATGGAAAGTTTTATAGACCGACACCGACAGGATATAACACCGACAGGATATTAAAAAGTCTACACACCCCTGTTAAAATGGCAAGTTTTTATGAAGTAAAATATGAAACTAAGATAAATCATGACAGATCTTTTCCCACCTTGAATGTGTAATTGCAAAATATACAAATAAAGTGGAAAAAAACAATCCAAAACTTTTAGGGACAAAAATAAAAATATATGGACACCCCTAAACTAATACCATTTCACTGACTGTGGAAACTTCACACTGGACTTCAAGCTACTTGGATTCTGTTCCTCTCTACTCTTCCTCCAGACTCTGGGACCTTGATTTCCAAATGAAATTCAACATTTACTTTCATCTTCCCCATGATTGTGGTCGTGTGTGCTGAAACAGACTGAGAGGTTAAACTGTCAGGAAAATCCTTGCAGGTGTTTTGAGTTAATTCACTCTTCTCATGTCGACATTTCTGTATTATAAATTCTTTACTTGAATATTTTGAGATACTGGAGTTTTGATTTCCATGAGCCGTAAGCCGTAATCACCCAGATTAAAACAAAAAAAGGCTTGAAATATTTCCCTTTATGTGTAGTGAATCTAGAATATATGAAAGTTCCAATTTTTGAATTAAATTATGGGGAAAAAAACAACTTCCACTATATTAATTTTTTTTTTAGATGTATATGTGCAAATCAGATAAATGCAACAAAAAAAGATAGAAAATACATCAGTATTTGGCAAAATTCTCTTAGTGTGTTTACAGTAATATGATAACCACAAAGCTCAGAGTTTACAAAAAAAAAGACACGTCAGAGTCAGTTTCTGATTTCATGGAAACCAAAGCAGTTTTTACACAACACTTTGCACATACGAGGATAAATACAGCAGGTAGTACTGAGAAAGAACTTTGACTCCTTTACCTAATCAGACTACCCCCCCCCCTCCCCCCATCAATTAAATCTATCTCCAATCAATTTCCTTTATTCCGGAGGAATTTCCTTTATCTGATATGCTGCTACATTACCTTGCGTGACATGAAAGTGTATGTAGAAAACATTTCTTAAGGTTCAAGTTAAAAATATGTAAAAGTAAAGATTTCATAAGCAGTTTCACACTTCCTGATTCTGAGTCCTAGACTGTAATGTCCTCATTTATAAGAAGCAGAATGTATAAACTCCTGTGAAACCTCCTCCATTCAGAAGCCCAGGAGTCATTATCTCAGCTCTCGGGGGACGGTGAGAAAAGAAGCACCGCAGCCAAGAATGTTCCGGCAAAGGAAATAGTTGTGAGCTAATCAAAATGTAAAGCAGATGCTGTCAGGGAGTTTCCTCAGACATTTCCTCATGCAGATGTTGTCACTGAAACCTTGTATGACTCTCAGACTCCTTCCACAGGCGTCGGTACGACAGGGATGATAATACGAGGAGGTTTACATGAACCATATGAGAAAATGTGATAATATTTTACATGGAAATATGTCTCTGGACTAAATCTAATTATGGAGACATATTATGGAATATTGGAATATATCTTAACAATGAATTAGTTTGTTTTTCCTTTTAATCTAAAACACACATATAGGTACCCTTTAGAAGCTTGGGCATCCCCCTTGATAAAGGTATTATCAGTGGTGGTCATAGACAGCTGGGGAGATACAGAGGGTGATAGATTCACAACATAATTTATATGAGAAGTTTTTAAAAGTCAAGTTTTATTTGTTTTGTACGTAGCTAAATGATAAACGGTAGCAGTGTATGTGAGGATTAAGTTATCAGACCTCTTCTTATGACTTCATTCATGAAATCTAACCAAATCTAATCACATGACTCACATTACTCCAGTGACCATTTAATCTAACAAACAAGGAGGGAAAAGTCAAGTTCAAGAAACCAAATCAGTGATTAATGTAGAACGAGATTGCTATTTATCTAGCCTGACAATTTAACTAGCTTTTTTTAAAAAAAAAATCTGATCTAACAGTGAATGGTTTTCACAAAAAAAAAAAAAAAGGTTTTTAATATGGAGACTTGTGTAGCCAGGGGGATCCAGGGGCACAAGGGATTGACCACTTAGTATTTGGCGGCGGCGGTGTGGTTGGGGGTCAATTTCGAAAAAATGCCAATCTGCCTACATCGCATGTCTTTGGACTGGAGGAGGAAATGGAGGTTTGGCAAGAATTCAGCATGTCATGTTTGGAGAAAGAAGGGTGCTGCATGTGATCCCAAGAACAATACAGCCACAGTGAAGCATGGTGGTGGCAGCATCATGATCTGGGGCTGCTTTGCAACAGAGTACTAATGTTGGTAACGTGGTGTCTGGATACTTTTGCTCTATGAATTGTGTTTTTAATCATAACTTTGTTTATCCTGAACACATACTATTTTGTGCCTATTTCTAAGTATAAAGGCAAAAAACATAGAAATGTAAATTTGAAGTGGATACAGTGTATGCACTGGATGTATATTTTAAAACAAAAGTGTCTGAATACTTATTTCCCTTCACTGCACATGCAATACTCTAATGACAACCTAGGTATAATAATAATAAATAAAAAAAGACTGGATTTGGGGGGGGTCATGTCAACATTAAAACGGACTAAACTGGTCTTTATTTCAGTTGACACCTATTGGAATAGACCTTTTGTAAATGGTGTTATGTAGCTTTATGAACACTGCTCTCTTCACTTTCTTCTTCCAGGACCTATGAGCACACCTCCTCAGCAGCCGAGGGGCGTTACAGAGGATGACGAAGAACAGAAAGAAGGTCAAAAAGAAACGCTGAAAGATGGAGATATGCCGCAGAAAGACAGCACCGTTTCTCCACTTACTAAAACGTCTTCTTTGAGGAAAGACTATGAGCTTCAGGAGGATGCTGGAAAGACGAGAACTGGGAGAGGTGGTACAGATGGAATTGTGGAAAGATCAGAATTAACGAGGACGTTTTTGGAGGCAGCGCCCTCTGGTGAATCTCACAAGCACAGGCAATGTCAGTTCGACGAAGGTAAAATGTTCCTGTGAGAAGAGAAATGTTTTCTAATAGCATCTTAAAGTTAAAGATAACCTTGTAGAAAGAGAGAGACAGAGTTGATTGTGATGTGGTACCATTTAAAAAAAAAAAAAAAAAAAATCAATGCAAGATATAATTAATGGAAAAATGCACATTTTGTATGATAGCTAATCATCATATAAGGTTCTCGACAGCCAATTTTAGTGAATCCATACCTTAGTTAAACTATTTATAACTAAAATAAACCTCAGTTAAAGTTGCGTTGAACACTTTAAAAGCAAAGGTGGATATAAATGCAATTTGTTATTCTTTGAAATTTATATTCACTCTTTCTTAACAATGCAGTATATGTTTTTCATTTATTTATCCCCCCCCAGATATTCCATCCTCTAGAAGCCCAAATCAGTAAGTAGTCTGATTCCTACTCCTTTTCATTTAAACCTTCACCTAATTTTGCACGTTTTCTATCTTCTCATTTAACCCGTCATCCTCTGCTCATTCTTTAATACCGAATACTGAGTTAAACCACGCCTTTAATTTGTAATCAAATAGTTTTTGAGATTCGATTTTAAACCATGTTTTATTACATTTACATTTATGGTATTTTGGCAGACGCCCTTATCCACAGCGACTTACATGTATCTCATTTATACAACTGAGCAATTGAGGGTTAAGGGCCTTGCTCAAGGGCCCAACGTTGGTAGCTTGGCAGTGCTGGGGCTTGAACTCCTGACATTCTGATCTGTAACCCAAAGCCTTTAACCACTGAGCCACCACTGCACCATTATATCTATTACACCTAATTTATTAACTTTTATTTATTTATTTATTTATTTTGATTTTTAATCACTTTTTACTGCTAGGGTTTATCATTTGTCACTGCATAGTTTATCCTTCAATGAGAACGATCCTGCCGACTGAACTTGATTACCAAGTGACCTTATCACAAATTAAGGTCACTTGGAAAATGCCATAAAATATAAGATATATATATTTATAAATAAATAACATATTCCTGTCCAAGGAAAACAAACTCCATTTCTGGACATCGATTCTAATTCATTGTGGGGTCTAAAGCTATGAAATAAGATCTGCATCTTTAATTACAGAATCCTGAAGATTGTCATTATTCTTTTATTAAAGAATGACACATCGTATCAATCCTATTAAAGACTGACACATCGTATTTCTTATTTGTTTAAAGTTACATTTACTGTTCATCCACAAAACAAGTTCATTCTTGTTATCGCTTACAGTGTGGTCCATAAGTATTTGGACAGCGACACGATTAACGTATTTCTGCCTCGCTACGCCACCACAACGGATTTGAAATGAAGCAATCCAGATATGATTTGAAGCGTAGACTTTCAGCTTGAATTCAAGGGGGTTGACAAAAATATTGCATTAACCGTTTAGGAATTACAGCCATTTCCAGTTACAGCTATTTTTTTTACACAGTAGACAAACAAGCTTGTCATGTTACCTAGAAAAATTCCCGAAGACATTCCTGTATCAGAAAACTTTGAGTGCTACAAAGCGCTCACACTGGAGACAAACTTCACCATATAGACTAAGGTTACTAAGGTTTTTTAATTGGTGCATCTGACATCTGACTGTACATGACCTCGTTAGTGGCTACTACAGAAACGATAATGTATTAGAACGATTGCATTGGTATAAACATGTGATTTGCCTCATAGACGAAATGACTGTCAGAACTGCTGTTATAGGAAATGAATCCACACCGTCTAACCAATCAGATTTGAGAATTATAGTGTTGGAATTTAGTGGCTGTAGACCTGCATCATTGTAAAACGTTCGAATTTCTGTTGCGAAGATGCCCTGTTTTAATGCAAGTTTACGTTATCGGATTATACGATCGATCGTTATTAATTATTATTGTAATTATTGTCATGCTGAGTTCAGTGAATATCGCGATGCAACACTATTATACTGTAAAAAAACAAAAACAAAGCTGCAATATTTTACAGACAGGTGAAAACTGATGAAATTAAAAAATCTTTTGAGAAACAATCGATTGAAACACAATGGAAGAACCACTGTATTTATTTGACGAAAACCTAATTCTTAAAGATACTGTATACTTTACACTACAATAAAGTGTTGAGAGCTGTCAGGTTTAATGGAGTGAAAACCTGCAGCCATTTTGAGCCATTTCCTTATACTGTTATATCACAGCAGTAACAGTATTTTAAGATCCATGGCAACATTGTAACATGAAGTGTTTGTGGTTATTCTGAACACTCGCAGGTCAGTGTTCGGGTTCAGCATGGATATTTTTTGATGAAAAGGACACAGTGTTAAACCGGCACTGCCGTTCCTGTGGGTTTTCCTGCCCTGTCCTGTCTTGTCCTGAGAGCCAGAGACTAAAACGAGCTCCTCTTCAGTTCCGGCTACCCCGCTGTTTTTGCTGAGTGCATGTTTTCCACCATCGACATGTCAATACAGTGCCACAGCCTGGAGCTATCAATAGCATTTTCCACTCGATAATGTGGGTGTCAGCATTTGCGGCGATTGCAGTGCTGTCAGGGAGGTCAAACCCAGGTCTGCGTCTATTACACAGAGCCAAAATTAGAGGGTTTGTACAGTATGAGTGCACAAATGTGTCATTTAGGTGTCATCGATGTGCTTTTATGAAGTCCACTCATACAGTTTGTGGAAATAAGTGAAAAGTGATACATTAATACAGGGCTTCCCAACTGGGCGTCCATGGTGGCTTTGAAGGGGGTTCATGAACCTATGATAGAAATGTCAATGACATTACAACCATTAATATGAAATGAATTACTCATGGGTCAAGGCATGAGATAACAGTTCTTACCAGAGGCTTAAACAAATGGAAATTCCGTCTGTTTTGGGGGTGCCCGTGTTCGGCAGTGAAGTTAGTTGTGATGTCACACTCCACAGTAACGTAGTTAATGGATCACATGTAAGTAAACACTCAGGGCTTTGCAGTATTTCTTTTTTAAAATTATTATTTTTTTATCTAGCCTACTAGGTTTCAATGTTCTACCTCTCCCCTTTCAAATTCCCCTGCTCACCAGCAGCTAAACACAGTCACGATACTCTACACACAGAAACCCAATAGTGTCCTGACTAATCTTCTAACAGACATGCAGCGATAAAATAACTCATTTGTTTATACTGATCGAACATATCTGATACATCCGTGTAAATTCCACCAGAGGAACGGAACGCCAGCTTACTGCTGGAAAGGGTTAGACATAAATTACAGTGTTCAGCTAGCCGAATCGTTCTTCGTGAGTAGAAGCATCTTTAATTTTAGAACTCCTTAAAAGCACTTGGACAGACACACTGTCGGTAAAAGTAAATCATGAGAAAAGGAGCATACAAGCACAAGTTAGGCAGCAGGAAAATTACAGCTGTCGGTATAGTTAGGAGTATTTAAAATGTAGATTTATGTGCATGGAAAGTGACGAGGCCAAACTCTTTCCCAAGTGTTTGATACATATTGTACATATGCCAGCTTTCTTAAAATGGCATTTGGAAGCAAAATGTGAAAACCTGGCCTTGAAATCATTTTAAGGCAAGGATGCACGGAATAAAACAGCACCAAAAGTGGTAAGTAGAACATGTTTTTTCAACAGGCACGTGTTCACTTAACACAAGCCTTCTTCACATCTCCATGGGTACTTGACACAAAATAATTCGATTTCAGTGGTTCAGCTGACAAAAAATAAATCATTTGGGAACCCCTGCATTAATACAATGCAGTGGGTGATATTTTGATGTTTGTAGAGTATATCCAGGTCCTACAGTTTGTTATTCTGGATCTTGAAAGCTCCACCTAGGTGTGAAAGAGCCAGAATAGGTTTTTTTTAATTTTTTTTATTTTAAAGGATAATGTGGGGTTGGGGTTTTAGGGTTGGTTAGGTGTTCACTGAAGAGGTGGGTCTTTAGCTGTTTTTTGAAGATAGTTACATATTCCACGGTCCGGATTGAGGCTAGAAGTTCCACCACTGAGGGACGGTTAGTTTGAAGGTTCTTGAAAGGGACCTTGAGTACTACTAAGTGTCAGTCGTTAATCGATTGCAGATTGCATGAGGGAACGTAAACCTTCAGGAGAGTGTTGAGGTAGGAGGGCGCTGTTCCAGACAAGGTCTTGTAGGTGAGCATCAAGGCCTTGAATTTGATGCGGGCGGCTACAGGAAGCCAGTAGAGGGAGATAAAGAGGGGTGTGACATGGGTCCTTTTGGGCTGGTTGAAGACGAGGCGTGCTGTTGCATTCTGAATCATCTGAAGGGGTTTGATAGAGCTGGCTGGGAGGCCCGAAAGTAGTGCGTTGCAGTAGTCCAGCTTTGACATGACAAGAGCCTGGACTATTAGTTGTGTAGCCTGTTCAGTTAGATAGGGTCTGATTTTCTTGATGTTGTACAGGATGAACCTACAGGAGCATGCAGTTGTTGAAATGTGGTCTGTAAAGGTCAAGCTGTCATCAAAAATCACACCAGTGTTCCTGACTGTCCTGGTTGGCCTGACTGTGGTTAATGCTTGTATATAGTGGAGTTTTCCTTAAAAGGATTAACAGTGATATAGGATTCTACACCTCCAACACACGCCACGTGATTCCAAAAGACACAATTTATTGACCTGGAATTGTTGCTCTCGGATTAAGGGAACAAGAGAATCTACACACACAAACACACGCACATCAGCACAATATGACAGCGTGACTCAAAGCGTGTTTTGCAGAATGCTGACGAGAGAAAGGCGGGGGAGACGCAGGTAAACATCAGGCACGCGATATCCCCCCACTCCTTGTGTTTGGTGTGAGATCATGTTCAGTGGGTGGGTTAAAAGGAGACAAAAGCATACTCGTTAGCAGCTCTGTCTCTCTCTCTGTGTGTGTGTGTGTGTGTGTGTAGAGAATGAGAGGAAGTCCTCGAGAGCATAGAGCTCACAGCTTTCTTATTAATATTCTACAGCACAACACCTGTTCTTCCCTCTGTGGCAGAAGGAGACTCTTGGGATTAGCTGTTACACACTGCTTTTGTGATGCCTTTGTATTCTGTGCTGTGATTAATATTCGGTGTACAATCATCGCCTGCGTGCCATTTTTTTTTCCCACTTAGCTTTTATCTAGAGACATAAAATTAGCCACTTTTTAATTAAAAATAGCAGCTTGTCACACTGTGCCTTCGCACTGTTCGTGCACAGACCGGAAGGTGGAGTTTCTCAAAAGTGAGCGTACTGTAGAGAAGACGCTTGCATGGCGTGATGTTTGTAAATAATCTGAAATTCTTCGGGGAGGAGGGGGAATGTGCACTCTGTGGGGTTCTCCAAAATCATGAGTTCTCATTACTGCGTAAACACAGTAGTGTGGACATTATAGGTGAGGTGTAACTTTAACAACATCCAAACTGCAAGGATAAGGTGATTACAAAAAAAATGTTGTTGTTGATTCATTTTCTATAACAGCAGCTCTGACGCTCATGCAGCTGTAATTCATATGGCAGGTTCGGATTAATGCGCTCATCCATTTTTATAGAACTCTCTGCTGGGGGAGCCACGTAATCATAATCTAAACTTAATAATAAACAGATTAAAACATGTTGATATTTAACAAGGATAAAACATATATAATCACTGATATTCTGGAGACGTTTTTTTTATTTTTATTTTTTTTTAACATTTACAGAAGGAGTCTCCATGACAAGCTGCATGTTATGCGAACGTGAATGTGAATTCTATACTCTTTCCCACCAGCAGAGGTCGCCATCTACCAACTTCTGCAACTGTTTAAGCGCATTAAACGGTTTTTAATCATTTCACGTTTTGATCATTTAGTTAAGGTAATTACAGCAGTAGAAATGTTTTAAATCGATGTGTATAATTTGTGAGTCGTCTTAGTCTTATTTTTCATGTACCTCGAACTTAGAACAAAAAAAAAATCACATATGAATAAATCAGTATTTAAAAGTTTATTTACTTGCCAATCCTTGTATTGACTAAGTTATACGGCTTATTATTTCACAACCACCTTACCATGCTTTCAACATAGCCTTTTTTTTAAATGATTTTTTTTTATTGAATATTCTCCGGATTTTACTTTGGCCTTTATATTTTGTAGTGATGGTGACATGAAGCTTCATGAAGCATTAAAACTTTCCCTTCAACTCTGTTTTAAAATGATTCATTTCTTAAGGCTTCAAGTGTTCACTAGCAGGCTCTTGTAGTCACAAAAATACATATAGGTCTGTGTACCATATAAAATTGCTTTTTGATGACTGTGCTTTGTGGGTAAAATTTGGAACAGTCAAAGCCAGAAAGAAATAAACAGCTGATGTCACGTAAAAGATATCTCGAAAGTGGATCACATTTTAATTGACATGCCAGAGATTGTATCTGTATGCTGATAGAGCCAGTACTGAACAAAACAACTAGCTGGTAATTTCCCTAAAGTCACTTTTATTTTAATCACTGCTTTTTAATGACTGTACACAATAATACCGGCGTTGATTTCTAATAACATGAGGCTCCTTTTTTTTCTCGCCCCTCCGCATGTTCTAGAGATGCAGAGAACCTGGCTCTAGCTGAAGAACTGGTAAAGACAGAAGAGGCCACGGTCAGCACGTTAGCTTCTCCTGGAGGTAAAGGTCTCCTTAGTTATCTTTCTAGCTCTAAAAATGTATTTGTTTGAGAATTCCTCTCTCGCTGTGATGTGCTGTTAAATGAAGTGCAGCACAGCAGCGTTTTAAGGAAATGCACTCAAGGGTTAATAAATAAAAACACTGAATTTGTCTTAACGATGGAATTCATTCATCTGTATTAAACCACAAGATGTTGATTCATTTTCTTTAACAGCAGCTCATGAGGCAAATCGCAGGTTTTTATTAACGTGCTCGTTAAATTACAGTATTGTTTATCTAGTAACATATACTTGTAGAGAGACTTGTCGTATATTAGACCCTTCACATAAATTAATTTGTTGATGTGGTGAAGTTTTCTGTAAGGAGTCTCCAGTGTCAGTGCTTTGTACCAGTCAGTAAGTTCTTCACCATGGGAACGTCTTCATAATGGGCTTTATGGCTTGCATTTTCTCAGTAACGGGACACTGCTTGCAGAACTGAAAAATTCATGGCAGTGTATGATATTTAACATGTGATTCTTATGATGATACGAGTCTTATGATGCAGGATGTAAGTAAATTGCTTTCTTGCAATGAATTACATTATCTTCTCAGCTAATCAAAATATAGTAATGTAGGAAATTGCATGGTGAATATTTCCATGCTGACCAGAGTAGAACAAAAACATCCCCACAACAAATTTGAACCAAACACTATGTAATCCATATCTAATTAGATTCAGAGGATTTAACGATTTAAACATGTATATTTGGATGGATTTTATGGATGGAATTTATACTTTAGCTTGATCAAATGGTCAAATCACTATCGCCATAGTTGTCTTCCCTCTCTTATCTCTTATTCTTTCTATCTATTCTTATGATTTCTGATGTGAACTTGAAGAAGAATGTATCTGCTGTTCAGTCAGCTCCCTAAGGCTGTGTGGGATGCGTGCATGTGACAAGATTGTGTTCAATGACTTGCGAATCTTTGCCCATTGCCACTAGCAAACCTCAGAATCGCTGCAGGCTACAAGTCAGTTGCTGTCCTCAGGAGCCAGACCCTGAGTTAGAAACACACACTGGATGTTTCTTATTTATTAATGCCCTAGCGATGCTGTTGGACAAACCTTTCATTTAGAATTCATTTAGATGTTGCCCTAACATAAACATAGCCCTATCCCTCGGGTATATGTATGTGTATATGTAATATATATAGCAAAATAGCAAAACCCAGAGGACCATCCAGTCGAGTAATCAGGGTTTAAACATGTTCCGTTCAAGCAAGGCTTAGAAGCTAGGAGATTGGCAAGATGTTGCAACGAGCTATACAACTTGTGAGCTTATAGACTCTTAAAAATGAGAAAATAAACAGGAAATTGCGGTCGGAAGTTATGCTATAACTCGGGTCTTTGGTTAGCATGGAGGAGTAATGCTCTTAGCTGGTGTTACTGTACCAATATAGAGTCAGGCCTCATTGTTTCCCCAGAGAATGAAAGATGTGTGTTTTGCTTAAAAAATTCAAATATAAGGAAAGTCTGTACACCTGCCATCCTCGCATGAGACAGTTATAACATGGTTATGTATGTCTTAGGAAGCAGGGTTGGTTCTTTAAAGGGTTAATACTATGTCTTTAAAACATAATGGCATGCCACCCTATCTGAACGATTCATTTTGACCATTTTCACCAGCTACAGTAGACATGAATAGGAAATCACGTCTTACGTTATGGGACTTATATGCAGCAACTGTATAAGTCCTTCTTAAGTAGTTCAAACATGCACACAAATGCAAATGAGCCACTCTGGCAGTTAGTCATCGTGTGTGGGACAGGCGTAGGCCACCGCTGAGCCGATAATCACTGAGAGTAAGACTAATTGTGGTTAAGGAACTTTGAAAGTCTCTACTCCTTCTGTCATGAACACATTCCACAAAGCTGTGCTTTTCCTCAGGCTGAAAACCACCAGCCATTTCGTTCTTTTCCTCTCTGATTCTGACAAGAGCTTAGTTAGCCTTGCTGGCTAATCCGTTTCCCAATACTCCGAGCGCAACCTTTCCCTCGGATTAACTGGAAATGGGACCTCTGGAGGTGTGATGCAGAGGAGAAAGGATTGTAGACAAATCAGGTTTTAAAAGGGAATCAATAGACCCCAAGTAAGCTAAACTGGGTAAGACATGGTGGGAGCGAAGCTAACGGCTAGTCCAGCAAGCTGAGAAAACATGGCCAGGGCAATAGAGCATGCGAACAAGTTATTTGTAACCTCAGCACATCCGAGGTCCTTTTTCTCACATAAATCTATTGCCATTCGATCCATTTTGCATTGAATAGACACAGAAAAGTATGTCAATAGTGAAAACGTCATAAAAAGAGTAATGAGAATGAAGACGTAGTGGAAAATTTAAAAAAAAAGTTAATGAGTTGATTGAATAATTGAATAAATAATAAATTCATATTCAGTAAATATTTTTTAATGACTTTTTTTCCCCCCTGACATTTTATTCCACTTAATGTTGCCAATGAACAGGTGGAGGTAGAGGAGTCCAGAAATGTGTCTATCTTTATTGCTTAACTCCTATGCTAGTACAGCATGCGTCAGGACGGTGAACAGTTGAAATGTGGTCATTTTAAACGTTATAAAATACACGCATGGAACAGAAGAGAGGATTGTTTCTCGCGTACCCACATTTCTAAATCAAATGTTTTCACATAGGGTAATGACCCCCTAGTTTGGGAACGCATGACTTAAATAGTGGATCGGGGACACACAACTACACACACCTTATTTTCTCTGATATTTCCTCAGTCTCTCGGGCGGATGATATTCAGACGGGTGGCTCAGAGGTGGTCTATGATGACGTGCCATGTGAGGACGTGTCCCGAGGAGAAGGTCAGTAATAATGTAATGTGGGTGTGTGTGTGTGAGAGCACGATCTGTATGGTTCATCTGTGTGTTCATGCATTGACTCTATATTTGTCACAGAGAATATATGCGTCTCAGAGTCAAACATTACCTGTGTCCAATGGGGATGTGCTAATCGTAGTTGCTTGTGTGTGTGTGTGTGTGTGTGTGTGTGTGGCAGGAGACATGATCTATGAGGATGTACAGACAGAGGAAGTCCCTCAGGGGCCCAACAACGGCTGGAGTTCCAGCGAGTTCGAGAGCTATGATGAGCAGTCAGACTCTGAGAAAGCAGCCTCCCGGAGCAAGGTGTGTGTATGACATCTTTTCACGATATAAATTATACTCTGGTTTTATTCAGTATTCGAGACACCCCAAGTCCTGAAGGACATCTTGGTTACGTTCTCACCAGAAGGGGGCAGTATGTACCTAAATTTCCTCTTCCTCCTGGTTCCCACACCCACACACCTCTCTCTCGCTGCCCGTCACAGGGAGTGGTTTTGAGATCACTCCTCACCACTTTATGCTCCTCCATGTTCCTGAGGTCAGGCTGCCATCGAGAACACTTTGCCCAGACAGAAGTCCCTGAGAAACCAATTGCTTATCACTACCCTCACCTCTGTCTCACCTGAGCGGCACTAAACCCTCGCACTCGCACACTAAATATTACATGACACACTTTAATATCTAAGTGATCCAGAACTTTTCCTCTTCATATCAAAACTTGTGCCTTAACTCTACCATTATTGCATGCTTGTTTAAAGATCCAGGCAAATAAAATATATATGTATTCTTACTGAAATATAAAAATTGCTAACGGCATCCGTGGCGATGTGCGAGACGAGGTGATTCTTTCATTGTTTTTTAATAAAGAATAAAAAAAGAAATGAAATTGAAAAACAACAAACAACTTTTTGATACGCATGCATTTGTGCATACAAAATGAGTGATATTAGACAATATATTAAGATAAACTATAAACAAATAAAATTGTACAAATTATACTAAATTATACATAAGATTATGTTAAATAATGATACAGAATACAGAAATAATATTAAATGTGTAGAATTATACAGCATTGCATTGGGACTAAGTAGAATGCATATACATACAGTATATATATATATATATATATATATATGTGTATATATATATATATATATATATATATATATATATATATATATATATATATATATATATAGTATTATATTACAACCCCAAATCCGAAAATGTTGGGACAGTATGGAAAATGCAAAAAGCAAACAAACAAAGACTCATTTGAAAATTCAAATCACCCTGTACTATATTGAAACCACATTATTAACACATTATTTGAGTTTCACTTTGTGAATTTAATTTATTTTTGAAAATATACACTCATTTCAATTCTGACGACTGCAACACACTCCAAAAAAGTTGGGACAGTCGACCATTTACCACTGTGTAACATCACATAACATAACATCACCGCTGAGTGAAGACACCAGTTAGTTAAGTTTAGTAAGCGGAATTTTCCCCCATTCATCCATTATGCATTTCTTCAGCTGCGCAACTGTACGGGGTCTTCGTTACCTTATTTTGCGCTTCAAAATGCGCCACATGTTCTCAATCGGAGCTAGATCAGGACTGCACGCAGGCCATGCAAGCACCTGCACTCTCTGCTTACGCGACCATGCGCTTATAATCCGGGCAGAATGTGGTTTGGTGTTGTCCTGCTCTGGATGGCAGCATGTGTTGCTCCAAAATATGTACATATATTTCTGCATTAATGTTGCTCTCTCAGATGTGCAAGTTACCCATGCCATGGGCGCTGACACACCGCCATACCATCACAGACGCTGGATTTTGGCCCTAAATACCCCGAGTATTTGGTTCTTCTTACACCACAGCAATCTATCAATCATTAGTTTCTTTATTTAAAGAACAGCACGTTGTACTTATTATCTGTTTATAGTTAAGCTTACTCTTGCCGCACGTCTGCTGAAACAATTTAACTCTTGTTACGTACATTACAGTAGCTATAAACAGATATTCCTTCACCAGCCTCTCTTTTTTCTCTCTCTCAAAAAACCCCCAAATCAGCTTGCTGTGTGTTACCAAGAAACCAGAAAGTCCTCTATCCTGAAGATTTTCCCATGACTTAAACAATTACAGCTGTATCTCTGGCTGACACTGGAGACTCCTTCCTCACAGAATACATCACCATATGAATGATAATACATGCTTTTAATCTGTTTATGTGGAGCGTCCACCATATATGTCCCTGTGTGATTGTTACTACAGATATTATTATGTAGCAGAATGAGCACATTACTATAAACCTGTGATTTGCTGAAAAACTACGGTTCTAGAAAATGAATCAACATCTTTTGAGCAATCCGATTTGATGGAGTTAATCCAAGCCCCACGCTGCTCAAGCTTTACGGCTAAACCTTAATCCATGCCTCCTTTTCGCCTCACTCACACCACTCACCCTTTTTGTGTGCTTATGGCATTTACCTTGAAGTCCCTCTGTTTGTCCCCTCTGTTTTACTCCTCTCCATCCATCCCTGACCTCCACGCTGCTCTGTGACTGCTGATGTGATGTGATGCTCTGTAGCTCGCCCCTGATGTACGTCGTCTTCGGGAATGTTGTGCCAAGACCAAGAGGGAGCTAGCTTCAAAACTAGGGGGAAAGTATCAGGTATAAAATCACTATGTGCTCTTGAATATAAAATTCATATGGAAAGTAATAATTCAATTATCATTTACTTATATAGTTAGATTGTTAGTTAGTTAATTGCATATTTCCAGGCATATTACCAAGACTTTTACTGTGCATCTTTCTCCCCATGGCTTGTCTTTAAAATTCATATTTTTATCTGTCATCACCTATACCCTTTAGACTTTTATTGGTAATCTTTGTGGGTATTTCTTTTTGTTAATAATTAATTTAACTTATCATTCACTTATGCCTGTTTTTGTCTAAAAACATGAAGGACCCTTTTGCATCTGCGTAAATTCAGTACAAATATTACGCAAATAGTTGTGTATTACCAAGCCAAGACTTCTATTGTGAATTTTTTAGGCATGTCTTGTCTTTAAAATTCACATGTAAATCAGTAATTCAAGTGTCACTCACTTACACCCTTTTTTTGTCTGGAAAAAGAGAAGAACCATTATGCATCTTCCTAAAATTCTGTAAAAATACTATATAATTATTTGCATATATCCAAGCCAAGACTTTAATTGTGCATCTTCTTGGGCATGCCTTGTGTTGTACATTCACATGTAAATCAGTAATTCAACGATGCCAACCGTCTATGCCCATTTTTCTCAAAAAGAGAATGAACATTATGCATCTGCATAAATTCTGTATAAATACTATATAAATATGTTGCACATTTCCAAATTAAGACTTTATTGTGCATCTTTTTAGCATGTCTTGTTTTTGAAATTCATATGTAAATCAGTGATTTAAACATGCCATTCACTTATCCGCTTACATTTTTGTCTGAAAAGGAGAAGGACCTTTATGCATCTGTGTAAATTCTGTATAAATCCTATATAAATCCTATATACAGTAAATAGTGGCATATTTCCAATCCAGACCTTTTACAGTGCACCTTTTTGGGCATGATTTGCCTTTTCACATGCATATGGAAATCTATAATTAAACTGTCATTCATTTATGCATTTTGTTTGTCTGAAAAGGAGAAGGAACTTCACACATCTGCATAAATTCTGTATGAATGCTATGCAATTATTTGCACAAGACCAAGTCAAGACTTTCTTTGTGCATATTTTTGGCACGTCTTGTTTTTGAACGAACATTATATGTAAATCAATTAAACTCTGTCAACCATCGATGCCTATTTCTCCTGATTAAGAGAAGGAAACTTAAGCATGTACATAAATTCTTTGCGAACACTATATAATTATTTGCATATAGCCAAGCCAAGACTTTTATTGTGCAACTTTCTGGGCAAAACTTGTGATTAGTGCCCTGTCATTTATGTCCTGTCCTATATTGTGTGAATATTGTGTTATCTAGTTTATGTGGCTTTATAATTTTCCTGTCTTTTCATTCCTTTCACTGAAGTGATTTTTAAATGCACTTAATAATGACAAAATTACAGGCCTGACTCAGTGGGATGAACTGACTCACTATCTAATGAGAAAAATGAACAATTTCAACTGCTCTGCCTCAGTCTCCCATCGCTGTCTGTGTCTCTATTAAGACCAGTTTATAGTCCATCATTATATATGTACGACACTGCACTGACAAATGCTGTTGTCATCTGCAATAACATCATTCAGCTATAATCTGGAAGGCTAATACACTAAAAGAGACAAACAACTGCTGAAACTTTTATGGGTCTTTCAGACATTACCACAGATCAAATGTTTTTTGTTTTTTCTTTTATTTTATGCCACTATAATCGCTGAATGATGGACTTCCTATCTTTCCTATCTTCACTCGTTCTGAGCTCTGCTTTTGCCAAAGTAATCTACTATTTATTTCTCTCTGTCCACTTAGAGCTCATTAACTCTCATTAAGTCTCAATGAATATCCTTAATTTTATGTTGGATTTTTTTTTTTTTTTTGCCACTTTGGACCACTTTTTCAAACATAAACAAGTCTTCATCTGGGATTCTGGGTGGTTCATGCGCTGGATACTAAATGGAAGGTGGATCAAAGTGTGATATAATGATATCCTGCTAGTTGCTTCGTAATGGTTGACCTTTTCCCATCGTGACATGATTTTTGGTTTGCTCTCTCCCCTGCTACAGATGCATCAGCTCATGAGAGCAGCACGGAGTGGAACTAAAGATGGCCTGGAGAAGACCAAGATGGCTGTCATGAGAAAAGTTTCCTTTCTCCAGAAGAAGGACCACTCAGGTAAAGTAACATTAGTTTAATTTAGTTTCATTCAAATTATATCGACAGGATGAGCTAGGCATTTTCCTGTAAAATCTTAAGCAAGCAAGCAAGCAACCAACCATCCAGCTGAGATGATCGACTATCTCTATGCAAATCATCTCTGGTGGGATTAGAGTTTGTATGTTTTCTTACAGTTACATCAAAATGAATGAGTAATCTTCAACCACATTGCCACAACAGAAATCTGGTTTGATCATCTGTAGTATACAGTATTTCAAGGGGAAGGGGTGTGCTCTACTTGGGATAATGGATTTACATGGATTTCCACCCCTAGCGGGTACACATTTACAAAGGTCTTTGCTCAGCCTAGAAGTCCAAGATCTTACAGTATACGCTGCAATTGGTTAGCAACCAACAGAAACCTTATGTGCAAAATTGTCCACTGTTGCTTTCTTAAATATATAATAATTCTTCTATAAATAACAAAAGATTGCACATTGAAGGAAGGGCCTTTAATATTTGGGATATTTGAGAATACAAGAGTTTTTCTGCAATGGACAGATGGAAGAACTGATACAAGTGCTTCAGTTTTGCAAGTAATGAGTAGAAGGGGGAAATTTGCATAATGAGGTAATAGTGACTGTAGAAACTTGTGAAGAAATTATCATCTGATAATGGAGGCTGGGAGGCATGGTCATGCAGTGGGTAGCATAGCTCGTCCCTTGTTCAATCCCGAGCTTTGGATACCGTCTGTACGGAGTCCGCATGGGTTTTTCCACATTCTTTGGTTTCCTCCTACCTCTCAAAACCATACCAGTAGGTGCATTAACTATGTTAAATTGCCCCTAATATTGAATATGTTAATGTGTGGTCATGGTGTCTTGCCCTCAGTATTCCTGGGATAGACTCTGGATCAAACTTGACCCTGACCAGGATGAAGCTCTTACTGAAGATGAATTGAATGGATTAAAAATTGAGGCTGTTAGACTCCCTACTGAAGTAAAAGATGATGATCCAACTGTCTTTGCGACAACTCAAGATCGAAAGATCCTAATTCTCATATCAGCTGTTGATCTGTTACAGCAACGTAGCTCAAATGTAATATTAAAAGTGTTGATTCTAACACTATTACTATTCCAGTGATTAACTGCAATGCTTACCAAAAGCTGTTTGAGAATCAGACAAAATTTTTTGTGTCTGTATCTGTGAGAAATAATTTTTTTTTTCAGGCTCCTTTGTAATTCCTTGTGAAATGAAAGTGTGTTTGGATGTGGCTTAGAACAGCTCGCTAGTGTTCTGCTTCCGATTTGCCGCACTGTTTAAGCTTGTTTTTTCAAGCCTCAACAAGTTCATTCCAAGCAGGGATAAAAATGACTGCGTGACTTTCAGAGGAGAAATCCAGGTCTAGACCACTAATGAGCGAATCGAAGGCTACAGTGGCAAGGAAACACATCCTAAGAACATTGAGAGAACATTAAGAAGTAACCTTGAAAGGAACCAGGACTGAAAAAAGCAACCGATTCTTCTCAGATCTGGTGAGAGGATCTTGTCCCAAACAAAATAAAGATCTGTAAAATACAACAAGGACTGATGTCCAAACTATATCTGACTGAAAACTGACTTAAATCCGATATGGCTTGGTCTAAACTGGAAGGGACGTGCATACCCCAGGTCATTAATTCTGTAATCTAAAGAGATGTAACCAAACTCTCTTCCTGAAAGTCCTGCCCTCTCTATGTGTCACTACAGATGAAGCTGAAGATGATGCCGGCTATCTGGATGTGATAGTTTCTGAGGCCAAGCATCCTCCTGCACAGCTGGGCCCAATGCCAGAGGGACTTAGCAGTCACCAGGTGTGTGTGTGTGTTTGTGTGTGTGTGTGTGTGTGTGTGTGTGTGTGTGTTTGAAGTAATTCAAAGAGAAGGAATCATTTTAAAAGTGCTTTAAGTTACTACCTTCACAATCTTATTAGTGCTGTAGGACCCGGTCTCGAGACATTTTCTGTATTGACTGTATTGAATTGTCTCAGACTTACTGGTATTTGTACTTGGACTTGATCATTGGTCTGAACAAATATGCTCTTGGTATTGACGGGCAGTCAAAAATAATGTTTTTGTTGTCTTTTCATTTTGCATGCAAAACATTGGATGAGGAGTAATACATTTTCTAGAACACAGCCTAATCGTTGGTGTAATGCATGAAAGAAACTAACTAGTTGAAAGAACTAGCATAATTGGTTAAAGTTCACGGGTGAAATCTTGTTTACAATTTAGTTACATAAATAGTAAAATCACTTACACTTTTATTTACTTTCTCTTTCTTCAGATTGTTCGGCGTCACATTCTGGGCTCCATTGTGCAAAGTGAAAGGAGTTACCTGGAGTCCCTTAAAAGAATCCTTCAAGTGAGTTACTTTTGAGTAGTTATGGTGTGGGGTGGGTTGAGGGGTTAGTCACGGTGGCTTAGCATGTTTACCTCACACCTCCAGGGATGGGGGCACGAATCCTGCCTCTGCCCTGTGTGTGCGGAGTTTGTGTGTTCTCCCAGTGATTTGGGGGTTTCCTCCGGGTACTCCGGTTTCCTCCCCCAGTCCAAAGACTTGCGTTATAGGCTGATTGGCATTTACAAATTGTCTGTAGTGTGTGAATGGGTGTGCGATTGTGCCCTGTGATGGGTTGGCACCCCGTCCAGGGTGTCCCCCTCCTTGTGCCCAGAGTTCCCAGGGATAGGCTCCAGGATCCCCTGTGACCTTGATTTTAATCACCCCATCATTGATTATTTTCCTAATAATGTTTTATTCCTTACTTTTTTAGGCCATTTCTGAGCTTATTACAGCAATTTCTGATGATCATATTAAGGCAGCATAATTAAATCAAGCTAATTCTGTATTTCAGCATTGTCCCTTGGTTCTTCTATTGCACGGATTTGAAAATCTTTTAGATTAGATTGAAAAAGTTTTCTCATACTACCCAATGAATATATAAACCTCTTTGACTGCGCCTGGAAAATAATGCCTGGAATATCTACAAATGATTTAGAAGTCCAAGCTTGAAATGAAGCCTGAGTTTTAAGGTGTTTTGTAATCAGATTCATACCGAGTTATGCATCCTTTTAAACGAAACCCAATATGCCGTCTCAGAGTCGAGTTACATGTATCTATGATCTCAGCAGGTGCAGGCAAAAGCATTTATTATCATTTCCATTCCCAGGCAGAGGCACCAGTCCAAATTGAATCAGAGATCACTGACAAATGGGTCCTATATGAAATCTACTCCATCTGGATCCATGCGATTTCCCACTTTTGTTGTGGAATGAAAGCCCTGTCTATAGTCTTTTGCTTTCTGAGTTCTCTTTATAATGTCTCCGATCATCGGGCTAATGCACTCAACAAGTGCATTTGGCAATAAAGCTATATCGACTAGATGGCCCAATAATTGGTGAGGGCGTAACCAAAAAAAGCTTGAAAAATTGAGTTCTGGAGTTTTCCGCTGTAGGCCTTGTTAGAGAGGCAGAGTCCCTTTGGCTCATCCTCAGCCTTAATTTGTCCTTGTCGATAATTCATTAGCAGTGGAGGAGGAAAGAAAGTGGTCATGAAAAATCTATTGTTTCCACAGCCTAACTACAAAGTGTCTTAGCTTTTAATGACTAGACCTCACTGTTTATTCTTGAATGTTTTTCTGTTTGTCTGTTTTTATGTGTGTCCTAAGTGCATAAAAGTCCCACCAAGGCTGAAACTAGAAAACAGGCTAATTTTTTCCCATTGATTTTGATTAGAGTGCTAATAATGCAGGATGTATTGAGTACAGCACGACTAAGACATACAAATACTAGCTTGTCTAATTTGTATTAATGCATTTTTATCATAAAAGAAAATTATGTGAGACTTGATGAGGGCTGTTCGATTCATCCTTGAATCAAATGAGTCATTTTAAAAGAAGGATTTCATGCTGTATTTTTAAATTAATTAATCACATAAATACAATTAAATTTTCAAATATTCAAATGCATCCCACTTTCTTATCCATACTTTCCTTTGAAGGTAAAATGAGCCACATTGGTAATATCACTTCTTAAAGTGACAGCTCACTGAAAAGAAAAAAAAAATCCCATAATTCCACAGGAGTACCAGAGACCATTGTTGGAGGCTGAGCCTCGCATCCTGAGCCCGAGGAAGATCAGACCCATTTTCTTCCGTGTGCGGGAGATCACGCAATGCCACTGCATGTTCCAGATTGCTTTGGCTTCCCGTGTCGCAGAGTGGGACGCTAGCGAGAAGATTGGCGACCTCTTCGTTGCCTCGGTGAGAGTCACACTTAATGTTTCTCTTTTTTCCCCCCACAGGGTGTTTAAGTGTAGGTGGTGCATTAACCCTTAACTTTAGCTTTACTTTTAAAAATCCTAACCAAGACCATTGAAACATATCTACTTATGTCATAATAATTTGATGGTTAGCAAACAAAGCTGGAGAGCATGGATGTCAATGTGGATTTTTACATTTACATAACCAAGAAAAATATTCAGTACAGAAGTGTAGGCTTGAATTCTAGAGTACAATGAAATACAAAACTGAAGCGGCTGGGGTAAGCATTACTTCTGTTGTTTCTTTTCATAACATATGTATGTGTATGTGTTTTTTTTTAAAATTCCTTTCAATAAGAGTGACCGAGTGGCCCACTATATTTCATTCATTCATTTATTTATCTTTAGCAACTGCTGTATCTTGGTCAGGGTTATGGTGGATCTGAGTAAAACTGGGTACCAGGCTGGAGAATTATTTACACCTGGGGCAATTCTGCATAGCCATTCTGCCTACTGGCATGCGTTTGGACAGTGGGAGGAAGCCGGAAAACCCAGTGGAAACAGACATGAACATGGAGAGAACATACAAAACTCTGTTCAGACATTAACCTGAACTCAGGTTCAAACCCATGACCCTGGAGCTGTACCGCAGCACCTGTACCCTCTGTACCACTGAGCTGATTGCAGTATTTCATAATGAACTCAATTCACCCAAATACGTACAGCATAAACCCAAAAGGTTAGAAACAGACTTATTTATTTCACATTCACTTAACATTTAGGCCACTCACTCAGGCTATACAAGATAAAATGAATTCAGAGAAAAGCTTGTGAACAAGTCATTTATTTGAATAGGATAGTACTTGGTAATTGGTTGAAGTGAACATCTAGGTCAGGGGTCGTCCGCTGCTGTAGCGAGGTCTGACAGAAGTGACTGAAGACTGATGTGAGCACTTGAAAAAGTGCTTGAAAAAACAGTTTATAATTCAGCAGCTCTATGTTCTGAACATGAACGTTTGTGACTTCTGTAACCAAGCATATGCAGCCAAGCACATGCATTTACTTAAATTAATGCTCTAACTTTCATATGAAAAAAAAAAATCATCTTTCTTTTTTTTTTTATTGATTAATTTTTTATTTTAAGCAAGATGGCTAGAGAATAGAGGGAAATGAAAGAAAAGCTTGAACTGGGAATAAAGCTTTAGCGAGTAGGTTATATCACTATATCACGCTGACCCGCTTCAAATGATGAAGCAATTACGGCGAGGAAAGATGGTGTTCTTTATCACAGTGTTATGAGAGATGCGTTAGGATCGCGACACTGTGGGAAGGCTAATGGCCTAATGAATGAGTGTACAGCTATGACCCTCCATGTAGAGAACATCTTCAGAGACTGCTCATTATTCACCAGTTAAAAGAGCCCACTTGGCTTCATTGATGTTCTTGGGATTTACACAGAAGCCCCTAAGCATGAAGAGCTAATGGAGAGTTTTCTTTTTTTTTCCTTCCCCAAGCTAAAGTTATGTAATAAGCTCTCACAGATACGATACACAAATTTGCACAAAAAAAAAATCCATCAACCGTATACAATAGATGCTGTCTATTCCTATGTATACCTGTTTGTTCATTTTCCAACATGCGCTGCGACTTGTCTGAACCACCGGTTGGGTTCAATCAAAACTGAATGAATGCATGGCCATTTTCATTTTTTGCTAGCGCTCAGTATGACCAGCTGTAATGGATTGTGAAGGGTGTTTGGATTGCAGAGGTGACAAACAGATCAGCTCTATAAGTACCTCAGGAAAATTACCATTCATTTCCCTCTCGCTCAGCCCTGCAATCACATGAGGCTCTGAGAAAAATGCTAAGTTTCCAGCAGTTTTCATTTGCCAAGTCAAAAAGAGTGGAACATTGAGGCCAAAATAATCAACATAATTTAGCCACTGTGAATTGTTCACCAAGGTAGATTTGATTAAATCAAAGAGACTTGATTTATTGTACATTTCTTTTGTGCATTTTAATTTACTCATCGATTTCCTCAATGGGGTCTTCTCAGTTCTCCAAGTCCATGGTGCTAGATGTTTACAGTGATTACGTCAATAACTTCACCAATGCCATGGCCCTCATCAAGAAAGCCTGCTTATCCAAACCCGCCTTCCTGGAGTTCCTCAAAGTGAGTATATGTGCTATGTGAATAAATCCACTGCTGGGAAGCCGTTTGGGTCCCACTGATAATACATCTACAACATTTAAACTTCATTTTACAGCTGATTTTTTTTTTTCCAATGACCCATCTTGTAGTCGTCTAATTTGTGTCCGATCAAACGCTTTCTAGAACCCATTTGTCCCACCTCTGCAAACAAACTGGGCACAGTACAGTAGCAGCGAGCTAGCATAAAAAATGGGACATTTTATCCTTTAATCGTAGTTGTGCAGCTTCCTGCATGTTGTTCTCCTTCCAAACAATCCCTTATGTGTTGAAAAGTAAAAAGATTGACTTTTCCCTCTACCCCATGGTAGCCTAATGCTTTTGTTTAAAAAAAAATGGCTGCAGGCCAGTTCTGTAACAAATGACCCCAGGCCCGGTACCAGTCCAAAATGCAGTAGTTGGAAGTCAGTGCTCTAGGATACCGAACGTGACAAATTTGCAGTGAAAAACTTGTGGGCTCTCGAATGCTTTTGACTGTTGTAGAAATCAATTGAACCTTTTGACACGCTCCCTCACTAACTTCCTATTTCAGAAGGAAAAACATATGAAATCAAATCAGAGCTCTCAAGCCATTTCTTGGGAACGTTGATTTCAAAGGATTGTAACATCCCTGAAGAAGTTCCTCAAGATCATGGGGAAGAACTATCTCTGTCATTGTTTTTCTCTCTATTTTTAATAATAATAATAATGTGATATTGATTGAACATACAACCCCAAATGATAAAATGAATGCTAAATTCTCATGCTAGAAGCTCAATCCTGTTACCTTCAACCCTTTTACTCATTTAATAGCAAAATGCAGCCTGTTAACAAAGAAGCTTGTAGAACAGTTAGGCAATTTATTACTGCCTGAGATAGGTAATAACATTTCTTTTGAATGTTAAAATATGATAAATGAATGATTCAGGCCACAGTTACTAACGTAGTATTTAGTCACGACTAGAAATAAAAAAGACATTTGAGTTATGGATTATTTAATTGTTTGTTATATCACAATTGTATAGTTCAAACTCAAATGTGATGCAAAGTTTTGCATTTCCAACGTGACTCCGAACAGATTTGTGCATCACAATGACAAATTTATCACAAAACCCTCACTGAATTTCATACCAATTTCCAATGTATATTGAATATTTTAATACACACATGAAAAAGGAAGTTTGCTTTCGGGAACTCATTTGGTCCAACATTTCTGGTCACACAGTGGGATTAGTCCAAAATCCAAAAAAAAAAAAAACACTAATTCAACATTAACACAGTAATTTAATCACACAAAGCTTGAGCTGTTTTTTCATTGTGTATTATATACAATAATATATAACAGTATTAACGTAGTGTTGTGTGCTAAGTATCTAATCTAGTATTAATAACCGATGCTGCCATGCCACACACGTTCCACACACCCGTACCACCAAACAAAGAACCATTTGCTGCGGAACATCATGCCGATTAGCACCGGTGATAAAAAAAAAAATAAAAAAACCCCGAGCAGAGCAAACATCCCCATCTGCAACAGAATTAGGGATTGATTTAAATGGGAACATGCATGCCACCATCCTGTAAAAACAGCCAGAACTAATCACCTTAGACAACAGCTCTACCATTACGAGATCAAAGAATTTTGGCTTGGAGAAAAAAAGAAAATCAGTATTGGGTGTTAATTCTCCTCAAAAGATGCCATAGGATGAATTGTAGCAGCATAAATCTGTAAAATTACAGCCAGTCATATTAATATGTTGGTCCTGCTTTAAAAACACACTGGTAAAAGATGTGTAGGGTTAATTAAATATAAAGTTTATCATTTTGGGGATTGTCTTTTTGAGTTTTTTTTTTTTTTTTTAATTAAAGAATTTTTTTGATGGGTTTGGTTGGTAAGATTGGTTTTAGCATTCCCACCATTGGTTCTAGCACATTTCTAGAGTAACTGAACCTCAGTGTTACTCCTAAATAATAACATATAAATCAAAAAAGGATTTTTCAGAAAGCATTTTCACAAAAATTGTTTACATGGCAATTGGTCACCTAATATAGACTAAAAAGCAAAGCAGTGTAAAAAAAAAAAAAAAAAAAAAAAAAGGATAAATAAATATATAAGATGTGTACATATGTAAATATAGATATACAAAGATAGAGTAAGATTAATATACAGTATACAACTCTACAGTGTCTCCAGTCTCCAAAGTATAAATTACAAGTGTACAAAGTGGTATCTCCGTGGGTAAGATGTTGTACTATTGATTGGAAGGGTGTGAGTTCAAACCCCATCACTGCCAAGCTGCCACTGCTGGGCCCTTGAGCAAGTCCTTAACCCTCAACTGCTCAGTTGTATAAATGAGATAAATGTCAGTCGCTCTGGATAAGAGTGTCTTCCAAATGCCATAAAGGTAAATGCAGAAATGTAGTCAAATCTCTAACACCTTTGTGGTTTTGAACCCATCATCTTATTAAAAATGATTCAGAAGTCAAAATACAAAATGGAGAACCAGTGTAGACTGTAGTGGGTGCAAGATTGCTTTACCATCCATTTACAAAAACAAACCTCGCAAAAAGCTAACTTTAACATTTCTTCTTATCCTGCTGAAAAGCCAGAATCTCTCTGGTCCATGTGGAGATGACTCTGCTGTTTTTGTGAAATGTAAACCTCTCTTATTTCTCTCTATTTGTTTTGTCTGCAACTTGTGCAAACGTAATAAAACACACCACAGAACAAAAATAATAAAAATCGTCCCAAAGATGGCTAAATACTAACAGGAGCAAGATGTGAGAGAAGAATAACACATTGTGCATATTTGAATGCATTTCTACTTGAAAGTGTAAAATACAGGCTGGACTCAATGTAAATTGTGTCCTAATGTGTCACCAGTGTGATTTACTAAGGCTGAAAGTACTAACTGAAGGGCAGGTATTAAATTTGTGGAAGGCCCTTTTACATCACTCGAACACAAAATAGAGCAATTGTTTTATTACAGTGTCTCAAAAATGTCTCTCTCAAAATCTGTGTGCCGTTCTCATGAAATGTAAACCTCTCTATAAATATTCTCTGTGTGTGTGTGTGTGTGTGTGTGTGTGTGTGTTTGTAGAAAAAGCAATCATCTAGTGTTGACCGGATCACTCTATACGGTCTGATGGTGAAGCCCATTCAACGTTTTCCTCAGTTCATCCTCCTCTTACAGGTCAGTGGGTGTAAAATATAATAATATCTTTTCACTCGTCATCGTCATCATACTTAGAACCCTGTATAAGACAACAGTTAAGACCTGATGACGTTTTTTTTGTTTCAAAAATTACACTTAATTTAGGAATGAAATCTTCTTATCTCAAGTAACAAAATCGTAAAGTAGGTGATAGTCAGTTGTCATGTGTGTTACTAAGCAACAGATGACATGTTATGACATCAGAAATGACATAAATGCATTATTGAAGTTATAGGAAGAGAACTTGCAGCGTAAAAATAGAAAAAAGGAGTGATTCCGTGACGTTTTTTGAAAAGCTTAAAGTCCTTTTTATTTGGCAGATTTTCATAGTCAACATCATCATAATAAGCTTGATAACATTGTTGTAATAAGATTGTTTTGTCATTGTGCTTCCTTAGGTTTGTGTTTAGAAACCTTGCTACCATTAAGTGGCTATTTACCTTTTTTTTTTGTTCAATAGAAGTAAATGTTACAGCGTTATACTAGTAAATGGAAGTAAGCTAGCTAAAACTATTCTGTTTGTAAAATCAAGGCTATCATTTTGTTGTCACTGGAATAATTATTACTATATAACTGTAACTGTGGAAACGAGACAACTTTGGGGTTTGCACTAAAGTTAAGACAGCTTTTACAGGAATTTGAAGGATGCTTATGCAGTCCTCTTTTTCTATATGGGTATAAGAGAAAATCATGAATTGTTATGTATTTGTTTAAAATTTCACTGGTACGATGTTTCAGTAATCTGTTTTATTGCCCAAGTAAAATATTATTTACAAGGAACTTGGCTTGTCAGTTGATTATATATGACAAAGTCACAATTTACTAAAGGTCTGCCGGTCTGTGTGGGCAAACCCACAGAAAAGCTAAATTGCAATCTGATTTACTGCAAGCTGATTACAAGCAAAATAGCACGTCCGCTTTGCATATTTGCCTTAATGAAAATGCAATTTGAGGCCAACTGTACCTCATAGTCTAAAATACAGGTTGGAGCCAATGCAAATTGATTAATTTAGCACCCACAGTGCGATTTAACATGACTGAAGGGCAGGTATTAAATTTATGGAAGCATTTTTTTTCACCACCTGAAGGCAAAATAAAGCCATTGTTTTATTATATGATAGGGGTAAAGTTGGATTCATATTAGATCTTTGCTTCTTTAATGCATTTAAGGAGCCTGTGAAAAGGTTATGTACATTATGAACTGAACACGCTCCTGTCTAATGTTTATTGTGCATTCTTATTGTATTCTGAGCAGTTGTTATATGCAACTCATCATATTTACAACTCATCAGCTTTAAATTTGATATACAAATATATACATGTAGCAACCACGTATATGAATTTTATAGTAGATTATATACATTTTACAATGTAAAAAATCAGGCTGTGCTCCCAAGAGACAAACTACAAGCAACATGACAGACTTCAGTACTAGCTAGTGTGAATGCAGTGGTAAGTAACTTCAAGATGGTTATAAGGCAACAATCAGAAACCCTCAGCAATCGATTCCTTGGTGTAAAATGAACCCGAGTCAGAGTCTTTCTCAGCTCTGTACTCCTCCCTCAGCCTCTGCATCTCTCTCTGCCTTGTTTTATCCCTCAGGAATTGGCCCATAAAAACTGCATGAATTAACAATGAATAAGCAATCTCACCGTGTCCTCACCAGAGACGCGTCTCGCTCTTTCTGCATATATATATATATATATATATATATATAAAATATATATATGTGTGTGTGTGTGTGTGTGTGTGTGTATATATATGCGCACCACGCACACCAAATGTCACACAGAAAAGTGGATCGACATCAGAAATATCACGGTGACCTACTCAGCAGTGAGGTCTCTGATGGTGGCGAAATGTCAGTGTTGCTACGTTTTCTGTCAGCACCGGACGTGCTTTCGACTTTATTTTTCTGTCCTCTCAGGAGCTAGGATATGAGCCTGTGTGTGTGTGTGTGTGTGTGTGTGTGTGTGTGTGTGCGCACGCACGCGTGTGTGTGTTCTCGAGCCAAGGAACTTCATTTCATACATCAGTAGGCATCGATTAGCCATGAATATTTGAAGATAACTTTTGAAAGTGAATAAGGAAAATTCTTCCCTCCAGCATGGGTGTGTTTAATCACACATTAACCGAACCAAACACAAAAGGCTTTAACTTTGAAAATGTCTGGAATCTGCAAAAAAAAAAAAAAAAAAGTGTTTCTCTTGTGTTTTTTTTTTTTTTTTTTTTTTACATGTACATTTTTTCCTTGCATTTCTTGTATACACTATGCTCAAAAGTATGTGGACACCCGAAAGTCACAGCCATGTGTGGTTCTTCCCACAACTGCCACAAATTTGGAAGCTCGTAATAGTCTATGATGGGGGTTTGAGTCCCACCTCCATCCTGTGTACGTGGAGTTTGCATGTTCTCCCTGTACTTCGGGGGTTTCCTCCATGTACTCTGGTTTCATCCCCTAAAAAGGCATGCCATGTTGGCCTTTCCAAATTATCCATAGTGTGTGAATGTGTGTGGGATTGTGCCCTGTGATGGGTTCTAGGGTGTCCTCTGGACTCATGACCCGAGTCCCCTGCGATAGACTCCATGCTCCCCATGACCCTGTATAAGATAAGCAATACAGAATATGGATGAATGGCTTCAACTCAAACCTGTTCCAGCATGACAATGTGCATGACAATGTCCCTGTGCATGAAGCAAGGTCTATAAAGATGTGGTTTGCCAAGACTGGTGTGTCCTGCAGTGGGATTGAAGTCCTGACTTCAACACTTTTGGGATGAATTGGAATGCCTACACCCCAGGCCTCTTCGCCCAACATCAGTGTCTGATCTCACTAATGCTCTTGTGGTTGTATCACAGCCATAGTGGAAACCTTTCCCAGAAGAGTGGAGGCTGTTATAGCAGCAGAGTGAGGACCAAGTCCATATTAATGTCAGTGGTTTTGGAGTGGGTTGTTCAACAAGCGCATATGTATAATAAGTATAATACATAATCCATCAACATGGCTACCAATTTGGACGATTTAAATGCCTCTCAGAAAATGTGGTGTCTGAATCTTTAAGATTGACGAAAAATAAATGTGTATTTTATAGTACGTGCTTCATTTTTGCTTCTTTTGTACTTTTATACAAACCTTAATAGCCTGCTGTTTGACTTCCGAGCAGAGCAACAACAAAACATCTTAGCTTCCCTTTGTCCCAGCTTGCCAGACAGATAAAGCTGTTAATGTCGTTGCTTGTGAAACATAAATGGAGATTTAAATGAAGAAAATAATTGAATAAATAATCAACTTGCAGTTGATCAGCGCTACTCTACTATACAGCAAATTAGCTTAGTTACAGGTAATAACTCATTACATTTATGTAAAGTCCAGACTTCAGTTTTGTAAGCATTGCTGACCGTGTTAATGGGTGCTACAGCCAACTCGTAACCAGATTCCTGTATTTTTATTTATTTATTTATTTATTTATTTTTAAAGCTGTAATGTGTAACATGCACATGACGTGCATTACATGACAGTATGTCTGGCCACGCCCACTTCTTTTCCCCTCTTAGAGCCACAGATGATACTACTAGTCAGGGGGCAGGATGATGGCATAATAGTGACAAGCCTAAATGAAACAACCATAAATGAAACAACAACATAACGACAACAAAAATCTCTAAAAAGCCATTCTGAACTCTTCTAGACACTAGTATTGCCCAATGAATATTGATTTTTTTTACTCTCATTAACACACACACACACACACACACACACACACACACACACTAAAAGCTTTGAGATGATCACAGCTCCAGTAGCACAGCTTTTTTGATAATGAGTCCCACTGGGTGCACAATATGCTGCTCTCCTCACACCAGGCACCCGAGCTGCTCCCATAGGGTTTCCGTCCATATGTTCTGCAAATGTTACACAAATTACTAAAAAGTCAGGCAAAAGAGGTTACAAATCAATGTGTTCCATCAACTACTGTTGTGTGAATATCCTGAAAAAGGACATCTTACAGTAAGCCTTTCATAACTTATGAAAGCAATGCTGGATGCACGCTTACTATCCATCAAATGAAATGGATCAGACAAACATCATGACACTCATTTCATCTTTTAGTATTTTTCAAAAGTTGGCCCTGAATAAAAAACAAAACACAAAGAGTTCCTCCAGTAACCACTCTGAAGTTGATTATTTTCCTATAACAGTACATCCCAAAGTGTTTTATTTCTCTTATACTACAACAATTTGTTGATTTCTATTTAATCATTATGTTCATGTTGGCTGAGACTGTAGTTAGTGCAGGATTGGTAACACTTTACAGTTAAGTTAAGGCATGGACCAATCACGAACTAATGAAGAGCTAAGCTTAACTCCGACGTGAGTCTTATGAATTCATGTGTGAATAACGACCACATTACGTACAGTACGTTAGTACATGTTTGTTAGTTAATGTATTAATTACTGTAACATGTATGGGTTAAACTAAACCAGACATGCTCTATAAGAAAGAATATGAATTAAACATAATTTCAAATGGTTTATATAATTTGCCATATGCAGCTGCGTACACAAACATCATGGATTGGTTGGCGCTGGATTACTTTCATAATTTACATTGATCCTCCTTATCCAACGTAGAAAGACGCACTAATAATAAACACCAATAATTTCATCTCAACCCATTTTGCGTCATCTTCCATCCATTTCTCTTCAAATCCCACTGTTGTACTAGTAAGTGCTCTGAGTGACGATGGCCCGAGGCACTGCTCCTTTACCCGCAATGGTGAAATTAATACAGTAACATTTATTCAAATTGATCATTCTTTCTAATAGAGCATGTTTGATTTAGTTTACTCCTATGTGTTAATTAATGCATTAACTAACAAACATGTAATAATGTACGTAAGGTGGTCGTTATTCACGCGTGAATTCATAAGACCCATGTCGTAGTTACAGCTAGCATTATTTTGTGATTAGTACTTATCTTAACTCATCATGAGTTCATACTTAAGTAAGTATTAATTCAGGTATTAGTGCATGATTGTTCCCCTACTGTTATTGTAAGGATTTATTTTAAATTATCATTCTAACCAGTGAATTGTCTCATTAGGTTTTTGGATTGATCCAAACAGGTCACAACAGCAAAGTCAATGGTCTGAAATAGTTTTGCTTCAAACGCTTCCTTTCTGTTTGAGGTATATTTTAAGGGCATTTCAGGAATACATGTTAGTAACAAGAAGGACTAGATTTGTACTCTGTACAACATTACTCTGATTTAAACAATATTAACCAATATTAATCTGAATCACAACGTCTCATCAACGCGTTTCTGGGTTCCGCAATCAGACACGCCTCCCAGCTAACCAGTCAGAGTGTACCTGATGCGTAGCAATGAATATACCGTACCCACATCCTGTAGTTAGCTTGTGGGAAGACTGCACAGAAAGTAACTTGTTTCGTGGATGGTTCACAACATTGAACGTAACTATAAAAGGATAAAATGTACATTAGACAGTATCATTCTTTAAAAATATAGTAGCGTTGGCAAATTACTGTAGTATAACTGGACTAAAACACTGACCTGTTGTAGAAAAAGAATCAATTTCAGGATGTTAACAGTAACTCGTGATTGATCGTTTTCCTATAACGGCATGCCCCAAAGTGTTTTATTCCCTACTTAGTGGATTGCCAAGCACATTATTAGATATTATATATACATAATATTATTACAATTCTGTAGATGGCTTATTGTTTTGGACAGTATCACTTCAATAGTTTTGGAGACATCATTAGATATTGAAAAGAAAAGTTACCATTACTCTTTAGTGCATAATCAATAACATTCCACAACTAAATACCCCCCATCTCTCTCTCTCTCTTTCTCTCTCTTTCTCTCTCTCTCTCTCTCTCTCTCCCTCTCTCTCAGGACATGCTGAAAAACACTCCAAAAGGACATGTGGACCGTTTGCCTCTGCAGTTGGCTCTGACCGAGCTGGAGACCCTGGCTGAGAAGCTGAATGAACAAAAGCGAGTGGCAGATCAGATCACAGAGACCCAACAGCTCGCCTGCAGCGTCAGTGACCGCTCACTTAGCAAGGTCTCTGACTCTCTCGCTCTGTCTCTCTCTGTCTCTCTCTCTCTCTCTCTCTCTCTCACACACACACACACATGCACACACACACTCACATTCAGACACACACACTGGTAACTTTATATGAGAAACTGAAAACATTGTTTCAATTTTATAAGAAAACCACTTTTTTTTCTATTCTAGGACAGTAAACAATTGTTTTTATTTGTAACGCTATAATTCTCAAGTTCAGTGTTTCTTTACAGTGTAACTCCTAAAGATGGCAAAATCAGCAATGGCTCATGACTCCAGAATTTGGTGGGGCAGGATGACATTATTTAATAACAACATAGACTCAAACAAAATGAAATCAAGAAGCTATCACATGTGACTTATGCTCTAGGCGACTATCTATTGAATTATTCGAGCAACCCCGTAATATACTTCAGTTGAGAGTCGACAACATCCAGAGTACAGCCTAGCAGCTTGTCTTGAGCAGTTTTAGACGTACAAGAGGTAATATTACTAGTCAGGGTTGCCAGTTTTGAGCTAAATTTCCAGTCTATCTCAAATTATTTTTCAAGCCTTTCAACTGGAAACAAGATCACCGTGGTGCACACGCATTTCTGATGTAAGGACAATATTGACTCTGTAATCTCCCTTACCCACAACCTTAAAATCTTACAATCACAATATATCTTACAATAGAAATTTCTCTGTACATCATAGACACACTGTCTGCACATTTTGCAGAAATAGGTTAGATTGTATTCAGATTATTTGCTATAAAAAAGATCTAAACGGCCACAGTGTAAACTTTTTAAACTATACCAATTTGGCATAAAAACCATAACCATGGTAACCTTGTCATTAATTGTCCGGTCTGCTGCTGCTTCTCCTCATAGAGCGAGCATGAGGCAGCATGATTTCTGCCCCAATGGGCCTCTATTAGTGCTTAGTTCCTGTTTTTGGCCACTAGGTGCAATAATTATCTAGAAAATTGAGGAATCAATGGAATATTAGCTTATATCTGCCAAAAGCAACATGTTTAAAATCGTCAGTCACTAGAAAGAGGAAGTCGTATTTCAATGGAATTTATAAGGTATGGAGTTACGAATGGGTGGATGGATGGATGGAAGACTCATCGTATCTTTTGATGAAGTATGCATTTAGCTATCTGTTATTTAGTTTTTGGTAGAAAATCAATGTCTAAATTTGATTGAAATCTATTTCTACATTCAAATAAAATGCTCAAATAAAATAATAGACTTCAGTGATTAGTTAAAAGTAAAAATGAAAAATATTCCAAATTAAAAGTAAATGAATAATAAAAAAAAGATGTTAAACTTTAACAAATCCTACCTTTTGCAAATTCATTTATTACAATCGCAATTGAAAAGTTATGAATATGCATCTTCCTTTACGGTCATCACAGAAATTCGAATGATTTCCACTACAAACAGCATTACAAACCATCAGCTAACCATTGAAACCATTACCATAACTGGTCCTTAATGGTATCCACTAGACATAACATGCCACCAATAGAAGGCAACAAATTAAAAGTATCCACAGGGACCATTATAGTTTCCATTAAAACCAATACAATTCTCATTATGACCATTAAAACCATTATAAATTCTGAAGGTTTGAAGGTTTTTAATTGTTTTTTTTTTCAGTAGGGAAGTAACCACATCACTCTTGTTCGTTCCAAATTCGTGTGAGATCAGGATGAATAATCACCTAATTATCTGAAATATTAAAAAAACAAAACTATATACTGTCTTGTAGCCATTAAGTTTTTTTTTTTATAATACCAGTTGTTCAGCTCCGTCAGACCGGCTCATGGGCTCAATGATCATTCGACATGATAATTTGCTCAATTCATTTGTATTCACACAGCAGATTTACTTCCTTCCACCTAAAGATATCTAAATATTCTGTTCATCATGAGCACATTGTGAAATCACACATTGGGTGTGAAATAGCACACATGGCTCGCATTAGTCCTGATGAACAGCAGTCATCAGTGGCCTCTGATGGTACATTATTGGTCAGGAACACACCCCGAACTCAGTGGCAGGGGTTTTTCTCATCCATTACCATGATCATGGAAAACCCAGCTGCTGCAGATTTGACCAAATGCATTGCAGGAAAAGAGAAATTAAGGAGTAAATGAAACATTTAATTGGCAAGCATGACTTCCTGTCTCTAAATGTTTCTCTCTCTCTCTCTCTCTCTCTATTTTTTTTCTCCACTGCCTCTTTGTCTCCATTCTAGCGACGATTTTTGTGTGGAGTTTCATTTAGCCGAGCGAGATGGGCAGAATTTCAATGTGTTTCTATTAGGCCATAAGCACTCAATGAAATATTCATCCTTTGTCGTGTGCTATCTGAGTTACTGGAGCAAGACAGCTAAAAACGGTGTGTGGGAAGGTTCTGTGTGTCACTCTGTTTAACACACACATCATTCTCTCACTGCTGTTATTCGTGCACACACACACACACACACACACACACACACACACACACACACACACACACACACACTCACATACTGTATACAGTACATATTACAGCGCTGCTCTGGAGGAGACACTTTCTGCCTTTGCTTAAACCTGCCTTATGGAAAAAAAAATGAACATGAATAATAAGTGATCGCATGTTAAGTTGTATTTCAGTACTGTTCTGCCCTGAAAATGCACGTGAAATCAATACGCGATCTCCAAAAGAATTATTCACGTGATGAATTCACATCGGAAAAATGACACCATGTGAAAATAACTGAATTGTGTAAAAATCAATTCGATTCAATTTTATTTGTATAGCGCTTTTTACAGTGGACATTGTCTCAATGCAGCTTTACAGAAACATATAAAAACGGTATACAGATTTTAAATCTGCAAATTTATCCCAATTGAGCAAACCGGTGGTGATGGTGGTGAGGAAAAACTCCCTAAGATGATATGAGAGGAACCTTGAGAGGAACCAGACTCAGATGGGAACCCGTCCTCATCTGGGTAACAATGGATAGTGTAAAAGTAAAGGAAAGTTCATTATGGTTTAATATGAAAATCCCTACTGTCACTTATGTTATAGTAGCTATAAACCATCGTTTCTTCACTAGCTTGTTATGTTACTGAGAAACAGCAAAGTGCAAGCTCCTCTGTCCTGAAGACTTTCCTGTGGCAGACAACTTACTGACTGTTAGCAAGAGCTGACACTGGAAACTCCTTCCATAAATGTTCTTCTTAAGATCTCTGTACAGAAAGCTTCACCATATATATAATATACGTATTAGAACAAGAGCATTATACATTGTGATTCGAATAACACCTTTGGACCGATCAGAATTTGTCGGTATAAAATGTTGACAAAATTTTATAATTCTATATAACAGATTCAGGAAAGTAAACAGTATGGAACAGCATTAAGTACTTCTGTATACCTGGTATTTTTTTCCACATCAGTTACATGCTACTTAAATTTCCATCTTGCCAAGTATACACCAAATATACATCATATAAATGTACATACTTCATTATTTCCTATCTGTATCTATTGACACTTCAGGTGCTAGTGTACAAATCAAGTAGTTTTGATAGTTGCTATGTACTTGTACCAGGCATCACTTATAATTACTACATGCTGTATTTGCATGTAGTAATAAATAATTAGGATTATATAGTACTCTAAAATAAAGTGTTATTAAGTGAAAGATTAAAGTCTTTTTATTTAATTGGGAACAATGTCAATTTAATTAGAAAATGCTGAAATCTTGATCACTCTAATAAGGTACTTGTAGCCACTAATGACTATTATTTAATTTAAGATCTATGGGCTTAATTGGTTTATCCTCCAGGTGCACCTGCATATTATAAAGCATAAAAATAATTTAGAGTCCCGACAAGTATTTGGACAAAACTGTCCCTGGTGGAACATGTGTAATTTTGTGGATTATTTAATTGGCATTATGTACCTTTTTTGTTTTGTTTGTGATGCTTAAAACTTGCCTTGCACTTCCGGGGTTGGGGGTTCGAATCCCATCTCTGCTTTGTGTGCACGGGGTTTGCATGTTCTCCTGTGCTTTGGGGGTTTCCTCAATGTACTCTATGCGATTGTGCCCTACAATGGGTTGGCACCCCCTCCAGGGTATCCCCTGCCTTGTGCCCTGATTTCCAGGTTCCCCCACTACCGGGATGGATGGATGGCAGTTTGTTTGCCTCCTGTTGGCTCAGTTCTGTATTTTTGTTATTCCTGTTGGAAGTAAGCACTTGTGTGTCACGGTAACGTCACAGGTGGATGTTGCTTGTACATATTACAATAATGTTTAGTAGTGTTTTGCTGTTAGCTCCTAAAAACATAAAAAGCAATTATTTACTCACTATTTTCCTGCAACATTTAACATCATATTAACGAGAAATCCAACGTAGAATAACAAGTGTTGGACTCACTGTCCCAGAATGAGACTCACTCTGCACACTCTCCTGAGACTTGGCTCAGCTAGCTAGCGATCTATGAGATGATGAGCATGATGACAATGATGGTGGTATTAGGATGAAGGTTGAAGCTTTGGAAGCTGACCTGTTTGAGCAGAATGCCTAGATAAGGAGGCGAGAGAGCCGGACAGACTAAAAGGCTAAAGTGATCCTGCATTGTGCTCTTTAAGTAGAGATCAGCAAGGAGTCAAACTGGATTGTGGGTAGTGTAGGAAACAGTTAAGCAAATAAAAAAATGACGTCTATTTCCATCGGGTGGCACTGAGGATCACATATTAATCATAAAGATTTAATATGCAAGTCAATCAGGGATGATTGTTTCTTTAAGGAGAATTCTGCTAGTTTAACAACTCGAGTAAAGTTGCATGACCTCTTGAAGGCTCAAGGTGTCGACTCAACATTAACATCAGAAGCTTATCCACAGTGTGGTGCAATTTTCCTTTAAAAAAATGCTGATTTCATCTGTTTATAAATGTAAACACAAGCAATGAGAAATACTTAATATTTCAAAAATGTAATGTTTGATTTGCTTTGTACACATTGGATTTTATGTATGAGGAGAACTCAACAAGGGCATGTTAAAAACCATATTAAAAAGCAGGGAGAGTGTGTACCTCAGCAGCTCTTCTAATTTTTCAATGCATTTCAACAAAGGCTCAACGCAGCTTTCTATTCCCTATAGAATCAGCAACTCATTTTGTCTGATGCGACATTGGACCGTATCTCAGGAAGGAAAACAGATGCATTGTTTATTTTAGAACTGTGCTTTTTGAATGATCATGCAAAACCACAGTATTTGTTTGAACTACTGAGCTCGCAGTACACTTACTGCTAAAGGTTTATTCGTGTTATGTGATGAGGCTAGATAACACAGAGTACAAGTGTAAAGAATATCCAGTATGGATCGGTATGAACAATGGATGGATGGAACTCTGAATATGGCCCAATATATAGCTAGAATATCTTGAAACAAGAGAAACAAGACCTCACATCCATTTCAAATCCAAATCTCATCATTCTCTGGGCGGCTAATTGTAGGGTTGGCGGTTCAATTCCTGGCCCACGTGACTCCACATGCCAAAGTGTCCTTGGGCAAGCCACTGAGCCCCAAGTTGCTCCCAATCGCAAGCTAACACCTTGCATGGCAGCTCTGCTACCATTGGTGTGTATTTGTGAATGGGTGAATAAGAAGCACTTTGTAGAACCGCTAAGGTTAAAGATTTCACCTCCACCCTGTGTGCTTGCATCTTCTTCCTCTGGGTACTCTGATTTCCTACTCTAGTCCAAAGACATGTGATGTGGGCTTCACGTTTCCAAAATTGTCCGCAGTGCGTGAATGATTGTGCCCTGAGATGGGTTAGAACCCCGCCCAGGGTGTCCCCCGCCTCATGCCCTTATCTCCCTGGGATAGGCTCCGGGCTCCCATGCAACCCTGTATAGGATAAGCGGTATGAACAATGGATGGATGGAATATCTTGAAACAAGAGAAACAAGACTTCAAATAAAAATTAATTGATTAATTTGGACAATGGTAGGTCACTGGTTAAGGCATTGGACTTTTGCTTGGAAGTTTGTGAGTTCAAATCCCAGCACCACCAAACTGCCTCTGTTGGGTCCTTGAGCATGATCCTTAACCCTCAACTGCTCAGATGTATCCTATCTTAATTGTAAGTCACTCTGGAAAAAAACATCAGCCAAATGGAGGAAATATACAGTAGATAGGAATAATACTATATCAGCGTAGTGCAGTGAATGATTAGATTTGTATGTCATATACTGAATGCGTATAGCTTTTCAGTGCAACTGCAGAGTATTTTCTTGCAGTTCTGTCTATCTTGTCTGTGTCTGCTGACTATGGAGTAGAATATAAAAAACCTTAGCCTTACTGCGCTAGCTCTACTCTACTGCATATGCAGTAAATCCATGAAGAACATTTAGTAACTTTTCTGACTTTCTTTTACACAATTTGATGGAAATACCCTCAGAATACATGAGAACACTGAGCTTCTCTTAATGGTTTATGCCCTGGTTCAGAAAGCTCAGAACGACTAAAAAACGAGCTATTGTGACAGGTTATCTCCAGCCTTGATTCTTTAAATAGTAATGATGTATTGATGAGGTTAGCGTTAAAATCATTTATCTGCAATGGCATGGTTGGTGACCTTCACTCAGCTGGCTTCAGAGGCAAGGAAGGGCAAAACAAACCTCACGGATTTACTTCACTGGACTGTATGGCATTTATTTATCTAGGAACTTATATCACTGTTGCATTATTATGTAGTTGCTGTTTCTCTCTCTAGGTCCTGAATTCAGATCAAAGCTCTTTGGTCCTGTGCGAAACGCTGTGCGAGACGGTATACGGTGAGCGTGGCCAGGTTCTCAAGTCCAAGGAGCGCAAAGTCTTCCTTTTCAGCAACATGCTCATCTGTGCGAACATCAACATAAAGTGAGTGTTACAGAAAAATGGACTCCATTGAGTGACCACTAACCTGTCTTCCTACTCCTCCCTGAAATCACTTTCTGACTGATAGCCACTCAATAGGAAAGACTAAATGTGCCGTCTGTCTTGCCGAGTCTTTTTTCCTTTCTATTTATGTAGCTATAATGGCACTAACATTAAATAGGATCAGCATAATCTAGGAACAAATGGCTTTGTGTTTATATTATAAGGATTATATCCATACATCAAAAGCATAAGAGCTTCCTTCGTCCCCATCAGTTTGATTCTTTATGATGGTGTCATTGATCTGCAGAATAAAACGTAAACAAGCAAAGTTTTTCTCTCCTAGCCCGACATCTGTTTCCGTCCATTGCAGTAATCGTTATACAGTAGCTTCTTTAAACACTGCTCTTTTGAGGTTGACTCAGTTTGCCCTTAACAAAAACTTTGACAACGCAATCTCAGTGTTGATTGTGCATTGTTTGTTTACAAAGTACACTGTAGACATATTTCTGGTTGATCTTTTTGGCTTCCGTGGGATATTCATATGGTTGGGATATTCATTGGAATAATCATATGGTGCATTCAGTCAATTCAAATAATAGAGACTTGTTTCATATAGAAATACGACATAGCCTGCCTTGTGCACATATGGCTAAAAAAAACCCGCTACATTGGGAGTGTTCATTTTTACAAGGTTCTCTATGCAATTATTATAGTAATATTATAGTGGTATTATAGACCATCCTTCTTCGATGCATGTACCCCCACCTAATACATGTTTAAACTCTAATCTCACAAATAGGCTTCTAAAAATAAACACCAAAACTCTTTTATTGTGTCCCATACTGATGCATAGCCTAACGAAACTGTATCATTTATGACAGCCGGCCCCTGGAATGCCTCTAACCCAAGAAAATTCCTATATGTTATTGTCAAAAATGTTTACAAATCTTCTAAAATAACTGGACAAACTGACAAAATATCTCACTTGCTCGATGTTGGATGGTACAGGGAATTCTTTGACCAACTTGTTTTTTTTTTATTTGTCTAACCTTCTGGAGCAAGCATGTTGCAACCTTTTCTGCAACAGACCAGTGTGGCTTGTTTCAGTCAAGCAGAAGCCATACCTAATGGTTTCAATGAGGGCCAAGAATAATTGATTAAAGGTGGCATCAGGTTTGGCTTCTGCTTGCTTGTAAAGAAAACCTGCAGCCACACTAGCCCTTTTTGGATAAGATTGGAGACCCCTGATCTGGTGTGACTTTGCATTCCAAAGTCTTACAAAATGGTACTTTTTAGTCAGACCAGCATCTCAAAGCTGGCTCAGCAATTTGGATAGATCCTTGGTATACTGCTGAAAGTACTGGGTAGCTACTGCAATATCACACTACAGTTTATATAAGGTAAGCCAGCACCAAGTTCTTTATCCTTTGAAATGTCACAGAATCATTTGCAAAGCCAAATGGGATGACATCAAACTCATACATTGTAGCGTTTGAGTGAGATCCTAATGACAGTTGCAAATACTCTTACGAAATGTCAAATGGTATCTATGTAGTAACAAAAGCTAAGCTAATCTTCCACCCTTGGGAGCAGATGAGATTTCCTGATAGCGACTTGTTTACTTTCCTGTACTATAAAAGATGGCTCTGATGAAGGATTCTTTACAGTTACAACACATTAGGTCCAAACTGTCCATTTCCAATAATGTTCACTTCTTGTCCCTTTATAATTTTTAAGTTGGGGTGGGATATCAAGACCCAATCTCCCATTACAGTGTGGGAAAGATTATTATTTCTCCCATTTGCCAAGATTTGCACCTTCAGCTTTTTGTCAAAGCCATAACAATTTTTTATTTTACTACAAATCAAGTGAGACTCTAGGCTCCTTGTTATTTATGGTGTGGCTTGGATATTCACTGAATCCCTGCCACTGTTCGACTGGGAAACGAGAGCGTCAGCTGGAATTATGAAGTAAGTGCTTGATACAATTGGTATCAAGAGCATAACCAATGTAGTATTTAATTAGCATTATCCCAGTGCAGTATCAGTGGCACCTAGCCTATTTTGGCTCCACTGAATGAAGTTCCCCGGGGGAGGCTTGTCTCTGGTTTAGATCTTGGCTCAGCAATGCTGTATGTTTGTCCCTCGGACTCCCCAGAATGAGCTTTCTGTTCTCATTAGGACCGTGACTCTCATTTGGATCTGTAAACAGAGCCAAGGGGCTCAGGGTTAAGATTGAGTGACATAGCTGCAACATCTCCCATATATATATATATTTTTTTTTTGCCTGCAAACATGACAATTATGCTGAGTCACCCAGTGGTAGAGCTTTTAAACGCTTCAGTTCCAGCAAAGATAAACATTAGCTTTCAAACACGGGGTGCAAGGCCTCATGCAAAATGTCTTATTAGAAGTAGTTCAGCAATAAATGCTGTTGAAGACCCCTACACAGCAAGTATGTGTTGATATAAGATCTGGCGATAAATAAATTTCCATTTGTTCTGTTTTGGGTGGAAATTGTAAAACAGACATGTGACAAATGTCAGCAGAAGATGACTAGGCAAGCTGTCAAGGTCTCTGCTCTTCCTCTATCATTTTGGGTATCTATGATTACAAAGGGCTGGCAGAACAACCCACAACAGATGTCCTTGCAAAATAAAACACTTTTGACTGACCAAGAGGTTTGGGAGCCCTACTAAATGTCTTAAAGACCATGAGTGACTTTACTAGATTGGTCAAGAAGAGTGTGGCTGTTATATTCAAATATATAGGTTGAAGGAAACTAATGGCTGTTATTCCAGTGAGTATGCTGAACCTGAATGTCTACTTCCTTTGTGTTAGAGTTCGCTGGGCTCTTCAGTGTGAATGAAGGCTGTATTCAGGGCCAGCTGGTATAAATGAGTTAGCATGACTAAGCCTTCCCACTCTTTTTAAGGAGAACAATACTTAAAAACATGGCTTATTTTTTTTGGCATTTGTCTCATTTACTGTTAATAATTGGCTTAAAGTGGATTATTTATTTATTTATTATTATTTTTTACCTTTATGGAAGCAAATAGACAGCACCACAGTAAAAAGTAAAGGCTAAGGTCCAATCACAGTACAAATTACAGTACTTTTTACTGTAGTTTATTTTCAGAAGCATGGCATAATGCCATTAGCTAGTCTACAGCTAAGGTTACATCATCATGATCAGCGTTAACAATACTCTCGCTGCCCTTGTATTCATCGCTTCTCTGCACAAATCAAACCATTGAAAAACGTAAACAAAACACTAAGACAACTTGGTTTAATTCCATATAATCACTCTTTGAAAATTCAGTAAGGTCCAAAATGTTCAGCTGCCATTTGTAGAGGAATAAAATATCTGCTGTTTCTATGTAAGAGTCAGAGACATACTGTCATTGCCCAAGACCTGTGAATTAGGATTTGGCCATACCACATTCAATCCTATGGTGGAGGTTGTGTTTTTTCACCCCTTTATTTTATGCCACCAGAGCTCTTGGTAGCAAGCACAGTGTAGTTAAAGCGAATGCCTTGGTCTATTTCTTTTGAATTACGCAGCTAAAATTTTTATTGCTTCGATTAACATTTATAAAAAGTCTCATCTGGTGTTTCTGGTATTGCTGTTTTGAAATGGAGTCAGATGTCTTGCAATGGCTCCAGGGCAAATTTTGTTACTGAAATCTACAGTCATGTTGACTTGATCCCTTTGAGTCCCCAAGGGATCATCTAACAAACTTAATTTGTGTTTAATTAAAATATTGAAAGGGGCCTTAAGATGGCAGAAGTAGAACTACTGGTGGAAGGGGGTGGGGTGGGGGCTCTGTCGCCAATGTTCCTGGAGTGTTTGAATGGCATTTCTTTTTCTTTTCTGCCACTAGGGGTCCCCCAGACATCAGCAGTCTGGTTCCAGTAGGGCCCAAGTACACCATGAAGTGGAGTGCCCCCTTATTGCAAGTCCAGGTAGTTGAGGTCGGCAAGGACACCCTCTTTCAGCAGGGAGGTGTCAAAAGGTCAGGCAGCTCTTCAACCCCAGGTAAACTTAACCTTAACTTTATCATTCCTCCCTAGGATTTGGTTGCTGCGTTCACTGCTTGCTGAATTAATTGAATAATTCCTTGCCGGTTGGCTTTATCTCTTTGACATGCTGAGATGGAGAGAAACAATGGAAGGGATGGTCCAGCTGATCTCATTTCACTCTCTGATAGACCACAAACATAGTATGTATAGTCATCAATCTACAGAGTATTCCCTCCATTTCCAATTAAAAGGGCCCCAGTGCAAGATTGAAATGGGACATGAGCCTTATTATAAAAATGAGATAGAGATCAAAAATACAAGAGAAAAGAAAAGTGGATAGAGGTGGCACTTAAATAGACATGCCAGAATAGTCGGAGATACAAAATGTCACAATTTGAAGGTGCAAGCAAGTAAAGTGGATTCTCTGAGGTTGAAATATTAATGTGATTTTGGCATAAACGTCCAAAGAGCCAAGAGCACATTGATCCATAATTGATTTTGAAAATGAGATGATGAGCAAAGCAGCAGGAAGCAGCTTTCTTCATCTTGTCTTTGTGCTCTATTCTTCCAGCTTTCATTTGTTATCCATATCATTGCTGGAGGTTTTCCCGCAACTTGCAGCTAAATATGTTATTCAAGTTTGTCCTCCATTTCCTTTCTTCTTACCTTACATTTGCATTAACAAAAAAATAAAGTTACTCTTGTCGCTTGTAGTTTGTCTGTTGTGGGCATGTAGCAGCTGCTACTGTTGTTGCTTGTGGGCGTGCAGTGTCCAGTATTATGAAAAGGTAGTAGCTTTGTTTCTAAAGCAAACCAGTTAAACACAAATGAATTAATATGTGTGAAAATTGGCTGTTTGTTTTACATGGTAAATGGATGTCTTCATACTAAATTCATTAAGCAAAGCAAACGAACTGTACTAACTACATACACTTACCGGAGATGGCAGTGATCATTGGTACTTCCTGCCAACTCTTATTTTTCTTTTGTGAGATATTTAATGAGATGTTGTATATGACGGAATAAAACCATGGTTATATATATTTTTTGCTCCATTTTGCTTGTCAAACAGGGAACTAATCGCAGGTAGGAACTAAAGTTATGGGTGGGGAACTCAAGAAATAACAGACCACACTCCTAATTGGTTGGATTGGTCAAAGGAATCATTTGAACCAATCCTTTGGCTTTGCTGCTTTTACACGTCATACTTCAATCGCATAGAATTGAGAAAAGTTCAATTCAAATGTTTCTTGTCACCGTTACTGAAATTGTGGCACCATATTGTGCAAATACAGTCCCCTCTGAAACTATTGCAACGGCAAGACCAATTCATTTGCTTTTGCTGTAGACTGAAGACATGTGGGTTTGAAGACAAAAGATGAGTAAGAGAAGAAAGTTTAGAATTTCAGATTTCATTTCCTTATATTTATATGTAGATGTGTTAAAAGCCATAGAACATAGCATATTTTGTATAAGACCACCCAATTTGTAGGCGAGCAAAAATATTCAAACATGTTGTCCAGGTGTGTGCTGTTAAATTGATTGTTTAAACAATAAATAGCTCTGAACATCTACCGTTGGATTTAGCCTTCAGTTTCACTTGTGAAGACTGCATTTGTTGTTAAAAAGGATAAACCAACATGAAGACCAGAGAGCTGTCCATCTGAGAAAAGCAAGCCATTTTGAAGCTGAGGAAAGAGGGAGAATCAATCAGAGACATTGCACAAACATCGGGCATAGCCAATACAACAACTTGGAACGTCCTACAGAAGAAAGAAACCACTGGTGTACTGAGCAACAGACACCGAATAGGCCGGCCAAGGAAAACAACAACTGATGACATCACCAACAACCTCCACAGGGCAGGGGTGAAGTTATCACAAGCCACTATTCGAAGAGACTTCAAGATGCAAACCACTCATCAGCAGTAAGAATCAGAAAGTCAGTCTGGAATTTGCAAAGAAATGCAGAGATGAGACACACAAGTTCTGGAACCAAGATGAACCTCTGCCAAAGTGATGGAAAGGCCAAAGTGTGCAGAAAGAAAGGATCTGCTCATGATCCAAAACATACGAGCTCATCTGTGAAGCATGGTGGCGGTAGTGTCATGGCTTGGGCTTGCATTACTGCTTTTGGAACAGGATCACTGATCTTTATTGATGATGGAACTCATGATGGTAGCAGCAGAATAAATTCAGAAGTTTACAGAAACATTTTGTCTGCCAGTTTACAGAGAAATGCATGCACACTAATCAGGAGAAACTTTATTATGCAAAAAGACAATGATCCAAAACACACTGCCAACTCAACAAAGGACTTTATCAGGGGGAAAAGTAGAAGGTTTTAGACTGGCCAAGTCAATCACCAGACTTTAACCCAACTGAGCAGCATTTCACCTCCTGAAGAGGAGACTGAAAAGAGAAACCCCCTGAAACAAACATTAACTGAAAGAGGCTTCGGTAAAAGCCTGGAAAAGCATCATAAAAGAAGAATCCAACAATTTGTTGATGTCACTGAGCCGCAGACTTGATGCAGATATTTCAAGCAAGGCATATGCAACCTAATATTAAGTGTCATTTACTTTAATTTACTTCAAGACTTATCTGTTCCTATACTTTTGCTAGCCAAAATTGAGTGGTCTGATACAAAACATTCTATGTTTTATGTTGTTTAACACATCTAGATATAAATACCAGGGAATAGAAGATGAAATCCTAGACTCTTGTCTCATCTCCATCTTTTGATCTTAAACCCAAATGTCTTTGGTATACAGCACAAACAAATGAATTGGCCTTGCTGTTCCAATAGTTTCAGAGGAGACTGTATATAGAAAAAAAATGATCGTCTGCCACTTTGTCACTTGCTAGTGAAGGTAGGGTTATCCCTCTTGCTCTTTCCCATTTGATCCAAGTACTCTTGAGTTTAATGCATCTCTAAGCCATCCCTTTGCCATCATATCCCAGGCTACTTTGATGGACATCTCTGCTGCATGTGCTGCTATTTATAGTAACCCACACTCACTCAGCCCGTCATCACAATTCCCCTCTCATATGATGTCACTCTGTGGGACGCCTGTGCCCAAATCACATCCCATGCTCCCTGTGCACACCTCAAAAATTGACTCATTTTTCATCTCCTGCAAGCCCTGGTGCCCTAATTTATTGATGGAATGGTTCTTTCAGGAAGCTCAGGGACCAGTGCTGCATGCTGTATAGAGATGTAAACCTCCTCTGGCTCTACTTCCATGTTTTTTTTTTTTATTCTCTTTGCTGTGTCAGGCTTCATACACTGCATCACTGCAAGGTAAAAAAAAGTGTGTTTAGATGAAACAAACAACTTTGTGAGGATTTAGGTATAAGTAGATGCTGTTTGCACCTGTGAGGGAAAAGATCTGGTGAAATTTTGGCTGCGTTCACGTCCTCGGACTCAGAATTAAATGAATCCATGTGAGATGATTTTGACAACTGAAAAATTAAATTAAACTGTATTGTATGTCTTTTCAGGTTTTTTTCCCCAGATTAATCTTGCATTATGAATATATTAACAATAGTCATTTACATTAATTACTACACAGAAATATTACGAGATAACTACTTAACTACATTTTACTGCTGTAGCTGCCGACAATTTGAATGTTTCAGCGTGACGCTGCAGCAGTCAGGTGGCACAAGTCGGAGCTCTCAGAAAATTCCTAGTTTACAAGTTGTAATTACTTGAGTTCTACCAGGACAAGTCGGAATCCCATAATTACGACATGGCCTGAATGCAAATTTAATACTGTATCCAATTAAGGCATTGCAGCTATAAACAGTATATACATTTGGTTAGCTTAATAGCAAACATTACTATTAAATGCTAATATTATTCTTTTAGAATAAAGTCGTTGCTTAAAGTTAGCTAGCTTGCTAATACACATGGATACTGGTGTTAATTACAAGGTATAATAATTAGCAATTGTAATTAATATTAGCTAGTTTTATATCAAATATGGCTACTGTTATGAATTGCACTGCTGTTGGGAGTGTAAGTCATACTTACCTGGAAGGGGAGATACCATGGTCAAGAAGGTGGTTCACCCAGGGCACACTCCGCTTGTGCTGACCCCTGCGAATTACCCAAATGTGGGAATGTTGACTGCATAATTTGGCTCAACAGTTAAGGCTCTGGGTTACTGATCAGAAGGTCGGGGGTTCAAGCCCCAGCACTGCCAAGCTGCCACTGCTCCAGGGGCACCATACCATGGTGCTGATCCTGTGCTCTGACCCCAACTTCCTTACAAGTTGGGACATGCAAAGAAAAGAATTTCACTGTGATGAAAAGAATTTCACTGTGATGCAATGTATATGTGAAAAATAAAGGCCTTTTCTTCTTCTGTTTTGAATTATAATCATATGCCTTATTAGCTAGCGAAGTTGCCATTTAATTCTAGCTAGATTGGTAACAAATGTTTATCCCAGTTTAAAATACATGTTAAATTACTTTACTAAAGGTTAACTAGCTTGCTAGAAAAGATGGCTACTGGCTTTAATTATAATAACTAGCTTAATGTTAACAGGCTTGGTACCGGAATTATTACATGTTTCACTTAAAGTTAGCTAGACTGGTAGCAGGTATTCCTACCTGTTTTAAATACACACTAAAATAGTTTACTAAAGATTAGCTTGTTTGATAGCAAAGATGGTTCCTACCAAATTTTGAAGCTGGTTACTAGTCTACATTTCACTTAAGGCTAGCTAGATTGGTAGAAATTCACTAAGTGAGCTAGTTTGCTAGCAAAACGTCTACTCATTTTAATCACAATAGTTAGCCTGATGTTAGCAGGCTTCCTGTTCATTGTGCAGTGTAGTTTTTTGAGGTTGGATATATCTGTAGAGAACTTGGTTACTGCTTTTAATTACACAGTGTATTATAATATTTAGCCAAGGAGCCTGATTTTGTGGTGTTAGTTAGCTGGGTAATTCCGTTCCCTGATTTCAATAGTCATACATACATTTAATTATTGAAAAAAAAAAAATAGCACAGCGTCTACATTTGTTTATTTTACTTTCAAATTACATTACATTTTCCAACTTAAAGAACGATTTGAGATAATTTTAAATAAACTATACGAGTTAATGATTGTCATAATCATCCCATAGAATATGAATTTGAAATACAAATAAGACAATGCAATACTAAGCTCTTGGAAAATGGACTGCAGCTACAGATAACAGCACTGAAAGTTAATTTTGGAGTCCTTTAGATATGTGTGTGTGTGTGTGTATGTGTGTTGTGTGTGTGTGAGAGAGAGAGAGAGAGAGAGAGAGAGAGAAAGCTTAATCTTGGTAAAGCAACTGGATTAGGCTGGATTACAATGCTGTATGTTCACCACCAGGGCTGTGGCCAGTGGGGCCTCCAGGCCCTTGGTGGTGAAAAGATTGCAGATATCTTTGTGCTATGTTATTGATTTAGCTGCACCAATGTCAGTCTCTGTGTGAAAGAATGTCTCTAAAGATTTAAGAGAATGAAAAATAGATAGGTAGATAGATAGAGAGAGCGATTTCCATCCAATTGTGGATTCATTGTGTTTCTATCATGCTATAACAATATTGCCTAAAGAGCATCTTATACCTTAGTGCTGTTGAATTCTGTATTCTGATTGGTCAGAAGGTATTGATTAATTTTCTACAGCAGCAGCTCTGACATTTGTATCAGTGCACTTGTTCTAATATGTTATAATTTCAACAGTAACAGTGCTTTGTAACATTCAGTAAGTTTTCCACCACAGGTACAGAGGACTTGTTTTCTAGTTTCTCATTAACATGAGAAACTGCATGATAATCGATAAAAGTGTGTAGTTTATTAATGAACTAAAATGTTATTGTTGGCAAATTACAGATGTATAAGAGGAATAAAACACTCCTGTACCTCCTGTTATTGGACAGTAATAAAATTTGGGATGTTAACAGTAACCCGTAAACTTACATTCAGGAGATTATACATTTCAAGTATTTACAAAAAAGGCCTATACATAAAACAGCGATTTCATTAAGTTTGAAGACTATATGAAAAGTTTTAAAATGAAAATTGTTTAAAACACTAAACATAATATGAAAACTAGGTAGTGTTAGTAGTCAATAAGGGTGTAGAATAGTACATATAGTGGGTATAAAAAGTCTACACACACCTGTTAAAATGGCAGGTTACATAAGTATGCACACCCCTAAATTAATACTTAGTTGAAGCGCCTTTAGATTTTCAATCAAACAGCGTTCAGTCTTTTTGGGTAAGAGTCAATCAGTTTGGCACACCTTGATTTAGAAATATTTTGCAGTTCTGCCTTGCAAAAGCATTCTATCTCTGTCAGATTGGCTGGGCATCTCCTGTGCACAGCCCTCTTCAGGTCACCCCGCAGATTTTTGATTGGATTTAGGTCTGGACTCCGGCTGGGCCGTTCCAAAACATTGAACTTGTTTTGGTGAAGCCATTCCTTTGTTGATCTGGAGGTTTGCTTCGGGTCGTTGTCATGCTGAAAGGTCAAATTCCTCTTCATCTTAAGTGTTTTGGCAGAAGCCTTAAGGTTTTGTGTCAAATTGACTGGTATTTGGAGCTATTCATTATCCCCTCCAACCTGATTAAAGCCCAAGTTCCAGCTGAAGAAAAACAGTCCCAAAGTACGATGCTGCCACCAACATGCTTATACAGTATCTCACAAAAGTAAGTACACCCCTCACATTTTTGTAAATATTTGATTATATCTTTTCATGTGACAACACTGAAGAAATGACACTTTGCTACAATGTAAAGTAGTGAGTGTACAGCTTGTATAACAGTGTAAATTTGCTGTTCCCTCAAAATAACTCAACACACAGCCATTAATGTCTAAACCGCTGACAACAAAAGTGAGTCCACCCTTAAGGGAAAATGTCCAAATTGGGCCCAAAGTGTCAATATTTTGTGTGGCCACCATTATTTTCCAGCACTGCCTTAACCCTCTTGGGCATGGAGTTCACCAGAGCTTCACAGGTTGCCACTTTAGTCCTCTTCCACTCCTCCATGACGACATCATAGAGCTGGTGGATGTTAGAGAACTTGTGGTCCTCCACCTTCCATTTGAGGATGCCCCACAGATGCTCAATAGGGTTTAGTCCATCACCTTAACCCTCAGCTTCTTTAGCAAGGCAGTGGTCATCTTGGAGGTGTGTTTGGGGTCATTATCATGCTGGAATACTGCCCTGTGGCCCAGTCTCTGAAGGGAGGGGATCATGCTCTGCTTCAGAATGTCATAGTACATGTTGGCATTCATGGTTCCCTCAATGAACTGTAGCTCCCCAGTGCCATCAACACTCATGCAGCCCCAGACCATGACACTCCCACCACCATGCTTGACTGTAGGCAAGACACACTTGTCTTTGTACTCCTCACCTGGTTGCTGCAACACACGTTTGATACCATCTGAACCAAATAAGTTTATCTTGGTCTCATCAGACCACAGGACATGGTTCCAGTAATCCATGTCCTTAGTCTGTTTGTCTTCAGCAAACTGTTTGTGAGCTTTCTTGTGCATCATCTTGAGAAGAGCCTTCCTTCTGGGACGACAGCCATGCAAACCAATTTGATGCAGTGTGCAGCGTATGGTCTGAGCACTGACAGGCTGACCCCCCCACCCCTTCAACCGCTGCAGCAATGCTGGCAGCACTCATACGTCTATTTCCCAAGGACAACCTCTGGATATGACGCTGAGCACGTGCACTCAACTTCTTTGGTCGACCATGGCAAGGCCTGTTCTGAGTGGTGATGAGACCAAATTTAACACACCTGCTCCCCATTCACACCTGAGACCTTGTAACACTAACAAGTCACATGACACCGGGGAGGGAAAATGGCTAATAGGGCCCAATTTGGACATTTTCACTTAGGGGTGTACTCACTTTTGTTGCCAGCGGTTTAGACATTAATGGATGTCTGTTGAGTTATTTTAAGGGGACAGCAAATTTACACTGTTATACAAGCTGTATACTCACTACTTTACATTGTAGCAAAGTGTCATTTCTTCAGTGTTGTCACTTGAAAAGATATAATCAAATATTTTAACAGGGGTGTGTAGACTTTTTATATCTACTGTAGGTATGCGATTTATGACACAACGCTAGTTTGTTTAGTTGTGTGCACATTGTCACGTAGACCTATACTGCCATTATTTATGTTGGTACATGGACACGAGCGTTAATTACTGAGGACGTGCACAAGGGACGCTCCAAATCGCAGGAAATGAGTGCACTACACGTGAATGTAAAAGCTAGTATAATTCAGCCTTTAGAGGCAGGTTGGGTACAGCATGAAAAGAAAATGCAAGTCAATGGCTTTTTTCATTAACACGAACCTGACACATTAGTAAAGTGTTACTAAATTTTAAAAGAGATGTGAAACCCCATTTCAATGAGTTATATATGAAAAGACAGAGTGTGAAGATGGAAAAAGAGAGAAAAATGGAGACTAGGAGATTGGTAAATGAATGCAGAAAAGGCCAAAATGAATTAGGAGAGGATTACTCATAAGATAATGATAATTGGAAGATTTAAGCTAAACTTTAGTCCTCCCACCAGCCTTCATGTTGGGTCACACGCAAACACACACACGCACACACACACACACACACACACACACACACACACACACACACACACACACACAGGCCACTTGATTATGTGGAGGCAGTGACAGGGCCAGACACTTCTGTGGCCATTGAATCTACCATTGGGATTTAATTATGCTTCTCACACTGGACTCTCCCCTACTATCGAGTCCCCCAAGCTGGGTACGCTGGGGGGAAAAAAAAGGGGGATGGAGGGCGGGTGATTCGAATCGATGGCACATTTCACATCTAATGAGAGACCTGCATTCTCTCCTCCGCCCTTAATGTCCTTCATATTTCTCTGAAACTTCACGGTTTTATTTCTTTCTCTTGTTTTCCATCTCTTCAGGTTTAGTCTGTGTGCCTCCACAAACAATAGAGGACTGATCTACATTCTGCATTGATCTTCTTTGTTAAGGGTCGGAAACATCAAATCATTTTTAATGGGCCTTTTTTGCTTCCAAGTTGTTAAAAAGTAGGCTTCTTCTCAAATATGCGAAGGTGTACCATTTTGAGTCCAGTGGCTCGTTTGGATAGAAACAACAGGCTTCAACACGTAACACCTTAAGGCTAAAAGCAACTCCTAATGAACTGATTACGATTTTTTTTAACAAGAAGCAAAACCCTAAATGAAAGAGTCCCCCTGTTGGCCATTGAAACTAGGTCAACCTAGTTGCTCTTAGCATAAGAATTTGTTAACACTTTCTTTGAAGCCCATATTCATACATTATTATGCAACAAACTATGCTTATAGTTTGTTGTAAGTTTGGAATGCTTACAAGGAAGCATTTTAAACCTTGAATAATCCCTTTTAAGCTATAATAATGCCCTATAAAAATTTAAGTTATAATCATGCTTTAATGCCAGTATCACTGTTCATTATAATGCCGTGTGTGTGTGTGTGTGTGTGTGTGTAAATGTGTGTATATATCTATCTATATATATATATATATATATATATATATATATATAAACATAACATTATTTGTTGGGTAGCTACCTAGGGTCTTTATAACATATCCATATGGGTTGCGTAAGTCTTTGTAGCCTCAAGGTTTTGATATGGCGCACGTTTTGAGATGCTTTCCTGTTCACCACGTTTGTAAAAAGTGATTGTTTTAAGCCTTCCTGTCAGATCGAACTAGTCTGGCCATTCTGCTGCTCAATGGATGTTTTTTTTTTCACCATTCTCTCACCATTGAACATTAACAGAAACTCTTGACATGTATCTGTTTCACTTTGCTTGCTACACTGAACTGAATACTACACAGCACTTGTCCAGAACATTGTAAAAGATATACATATGCCTCATAGCAGTGCTATAAAGGCAAATTTTCAGGTTAGTTGCGGGCATATTGTGCTCATTGAGCTGCTCATTGAGCTGCTCATTGTGCTTCTTTTCTCTTCTCATCCTCATTTTATTACAGGCTGTAGAGAGAAAAAAAAACCTTGACTGAACAACTGCATGCACTGGAATATCGAATACCTATATGCTCTTCCATGTAACACGCCTCATCGAACATTCCATGATTATTCAAGCCCCTGACATTTTTTTGGAGCTGCAGGTTTTGTCTTTATAGTTATGATTCATCTCATCCATCTGACTTTTGTCTGGTTTCAAAGTTTTGCTGCGATTTTATAGTGTTTCGACTTGCTAAACAAACGAGTTAATGATGCCTCAATTAGTACGAGATCATTATCCAAAAGATGATGCGATACATCATGCTTTATGCTGTAGTGGTTTCCTTTTGAAATGGTAAAGTGTATTCATTCAGTCAGTGCAGATGTGTTTTGCTATGTAAATTTTCATTATTACTGCAAAGCATGTTTATATTGCTAATTTGTGTCATGTATCTACCAGGAAAAAGAACAAGAAGCTATACTGATACCGTTCTGATGCCAGAAAAAGGAAATTAGTTAGTTCGTTAGTTAGTTAGCTCCTAAAAAATGAAGCACAATAATTAATTAATGATATTTAATTGACAGGTAAAGTGGTCCTGGGTCCTCCTCGGCTCTTTCAAGAACTCAACGAACTGCAGCATGACCTTTTGGTGGTGGAGCACGTCACCACCTTGGTGGGCACTTTACAGGGCACATACCAGGTAAACATAGCTCTTGTCTCATCATCACACACCATAGTTTCACCACAGAAAATGGCACACAGAAAGAGTAATGCACAATGCAGAATTGTATTCCGGAGATTTTGAGATCACATTGTGGTTATTATGTTTTTTATCAATAAGACGTGGGCAGGAATTAATGTATCAAGGTCATGAGATAATATTTTATCTGAAGTATCTTGATACCTAATCATGGCCTCAAATTGTGTACCTTGAGCCCATGACTTAATATGTTGTGGAATGTCATACTTAATATGTTCTCAAAGTTCCCAGAGCCTCTGAGGTGATATGGTGTTTATTTGTATTAATAAGACATGGTCACGAATTAAAATATCAAGGCCATTAGATCATATTTTGTGGCCACAAATGAACAGGTTCAGATCACTGGATTCCAAAATCATGGCCCAATTGTCATAACTTTAGCCTATGACTTATGTTGTTGTATGTCATACTTAATATGTGGCCTCCAGTTAATTAGTTTTCAGGAATCGTAAAAAAAAGTCTGTATGCTTTTAGAATTCTCTTAATGTGACATGTACTAATGGTATATCGATGTTGCATGTTGCCAGTGACTCCAGTATGTCATTATGCGTCATTCCAAGGTGGAAGTAATATTATCAGTCATCTCCATGCTTAGTTTTGGTCCCATCTCCATACTTAGTTATGTTCCTGTATGAATATTTGCTGTTTCAGATAAAAGCTGCCCATTTTTCGTCCTGAGTTGAGATCTGCAATCTTAGAATGCATAATGTGACATGATCACCGGCAGCTGATTTAGTGCTACTGCGACCAAAAACATTTTTCCAGTGTTAGAATTTCTTTAAATCATTATGGCTGTTATGTTTTCATGTCTTAGGTAAAATAGGACATGATATTGTGTGATAGGAGACGTTTTTTCTCCATAAGCGAGTGTTGTAAAACCAAAAAAATACACTCTCCCTGCTCCCTGAAACATTAATTAAGGATTAATCACCCATGTATTAATGTCAGATAGGCTATTTATACATTCTAAATAAATCTGTGCTTTAAACTTTGGTATAGAGACTTGTTCTAAGGTGTGGTCCATTATGTAAGGGTTTAATTACAATCTCATGTAGAATTGTTATATTTAAAAAGAATGAGTGTTATGTTAAACAAAACATGCTAATGGACAGAAAAAAAATACTATTTATATCCTTATTACCTCAAGCTGACTGTGAAGAATGTTTGTTAGACTGTGTAACTCCATTTTCTGCATAAGCCCAGATCACTAGTAATAGTTCTAGTAATTTAGAGGATCTTCAATGCAGTATTTCACTGTCTCTTACAGAGTTTGGTCATTTAAAAAAAAAAAAAATTAATTATCTTATAAAAACTGCTTAAAATGCACAGTGTAAAACTGGCTTTAAATACTTAATGGTCACGAAATAGATCTTGAGATTACTTTAATATATTCATTTGTGGCCACGGCTCATAAAAAAATAAATAAACTCCATGTCATCGACCTCAGTGCCTCTGTATCATATAAAATGTAAAAGAAAAAAAAAATACCAAGAGAATACATTAATGAAAATAATAAAAACCTACCTAGGCATATAAGCTGGAGCTGAGGGAGAAAGTGTTTCAGGTAACTGTCAAAGAGAAAATCCTACAAATGAAAATTTAAACTGCAATTAAAATGTCATCAAAGATCAGGAGCCAAGTGCGCAGATCATCAATTGCTAATCGTCAAAATCTGCTTGATAGCGGCTGCGTGGTTCTGAAAGTAAAACCAGGTTGCCTCCCTGATGCCCTAACAAGCCTCCAGACCACATCTGAAAATATTTAAAGTGGCACTCTATCATCTAGACGTGCGGAAACAATTCCGTTTCTTTTTTTATTATTTATTTTTTTGGTTTATCTCTCTCGCTGAAGTTATGTTGGCTTTTCTCCAAAATACTGACTTTTGCCCAAAAGGCTAATCATCATGTATTATGTCTTTAAAGAAATTCTAGCAAACAGAAAGAGGGAGAATAAAAAGTCCAAAAATGTCATCGATATCACAGAAGGATTCGATTGGATTTGGCTTTAGGGAATATGGAGTAATTGTGTTTGCAAGAGGTTCAGTGCTTCACTTTATTACTCTTTTATTTTTGGGAGCTGTAGCCTTGGATTGCAGCTAACAATGAGACATAGCATGTGCTAATACTTCCTGTGTAGCCAGTATTCATAATGCATTTTAAATAGGTTATAATGCCTGGTATATGTCTATGTGAATGCTTATAAGCAGCAACAGTTATTTTATCAGTGTATGATGTGTTTTAATATTTGTTCATAATAACATTTTAGAGACTAAGGTTGTAATGTACTATAACCCTAGCTCTGGCATTATAACTCGCCGTTCAGATGCTTAGCCATATGTGTTACGTATAGTGTGTTATGACGTACAGATTATTATGTCACCTGACACTACTCATGCTTTATTAAGTGCTATGCTTATAACTAGAGCTATGCATAAATATTGATACAGACCTATGCCAGGCATGAGTAGGTGTTATGTACTGTATGTTATGTCACACATAAATGCATTTGTAATGCACTATGAATACTTAAGTGTCACTGAATATTTTAAATGTCAAACAAAATTGTATAACACTTTATTTGAAGAGTACATACATATGTATGTACACGAGTATATACATACATACTGTATAACACATTCATAAGCATTGGATACATCAGTAACGCTTTTTATGAATGTCATATTTGTAATGAGCTATGAACCCAGTCATAATGCATTCATAAGGCATTATACACATTGTTATAATTATTTATGAAAATACATTACACCATATGGCTATCTGTGGTATACATTATGAATCGTTAACATGAATATAAATGAAACATTATAAGCAGTGTTCATTAGCAACACATTATGACAGCAGTACCAAAGAAACCAAGCTCAAGTTTGTATAATGCATCACATAACCTGTCTTGATTTGTTTTTTCTTTAACAAATTAGTTATACCAGAGAGATTATCAGGAACTTTAGATCTTATGAAAACTTGTCAGTGTGTCTGAGTGCACGTAATACACTAAGCAAACTGGAGCTGAATTTCTTCGGTGTTATAATGTGTTATAAACAGTGCTTATAATGCATTCTGTTAGCAATACAGCTATAAAAGCATTATAAACATTTCAATAAACTGTAATACCTTTTAGCAAACAATTTTAACAATGTGTATAATGCCTTATGAATGCAATATAACATTTTAGGATTGGATTTTTAGATTATTGTATATACGGTCTTCATAGAAAATGTTACCGATGCATCTTTTATAAAGCTTCAAAGACGATTTGATTGATAATTTGTGAGAGTATTGTTAGTAAAGACAAAATAGTAACTCCCAAGGTAAGGATAAGTTACTCAAACCACCATCCCAGAATGGTAATTGAGGACAAAGCGACAAAGCAATATGCTTCGTATTGTTATTTCACAAGTTTTGACGTGTCTTGCATGAATTCTCGTGTTTCTTTATAAAATGTTTATGCAATGCTTATGAAGGTGTTATGCCCAGTGTAGATACCTTTCGAATCAAACATTAGCCAAATTGTTCATTCATACTTATCATGTTTGTGTGTGAAGAATCTGAACACCACCGTGGCTCAAGACTGGTGCTTGGCCCTGCAAAGGCTCATCCGCATCAAAGAGGACCAAATCCAGAGTGCTAACAAATGCCGTCTTCGACTACAAGTCCCTGGCAAGCCGGACAAGTGAGTGACGCACTTTCACAAAGCTATACCATGCGCCTAGTGCAGAATGAGCTTAGCATGACTGAGCTGTGCCATATATAAAGGAACAAGGGATGTCTGGTGAGTTTATTCAGGTATTGCTGTATTTGTTTGTCAGAAAAATGCTAATCTCTTCAAAATCAGTTGGTCATGGTTTTAATCTTGGCATGGTCAAATAACCATGCTGAAAAGTCAGTGGATCCATTAATCATACCCAAATAGCTCTTTATCAGGCCCAAAGACCCATTAGTCATGCCAGGTCTGTTGATCAGAGCCAAACTCATGGGAGCTAATTACATGTGGATTTAGTCTTGAATCCAAATTGCATGGCTTGTTCATTAGGGGATTTCCATATTACAATAGTCATAGTTTAGCTGATTATAAAGATGGGGCATTGCTCACTTCAGGCTAAAAATATTTGTAATGCTCACTAAACACACGGACGAAATCTAGCTACCCAGCTAGTAGTATAAAAATTCAAATATTGATACGCCAACTTGCCTGTACTGGCCTAAATTATAATCACCAGGAAGAATATTAAGTCTGTGTCTTTCAGACACTGCTCAATTTTTAATGCTAAATGTTGGCTCTGATTGTCCCAGAAAGGGTCAGGGTGAGCAGCAGATAATCTAATCTTGGTTACAGATTAGCCTTGCTCAATGTGGGGCCCTTGGACTGGACCATGCAACCACTATTCTAGTCTCAAGTCCCTATAATACAAGTCGGAACTGCACATCTCAGCCATGTCTCAGCAAGTCTAAGTTAAATATCAGACAATTCTAAGGTCTTTAAGCTGCAAGTTCAAATCAAGTCTCAGGTTTTTGACACAGAATTCTAAGTCAGGGCACTGGTCTCAAACCTGCAAGTTTGAGACAACTCTCAAGTCTTGGAACTTGAGAGTCAGAGTCAAGTCTCAGGTCTCTAAGCTGCAAGTCAGAGTCAAGTCTCAGGTCTCTAAACTGCAAGTCTGACTCAAATCTCATGTCTCTAAGCTGCAAGTCTGACTCAAATCTCAGGTCTCTAAACTGCAAGTGTGAGTCAAATCTCAGGTCTCTAAACTGCAAGTGTGAGTCAAATCTCAGGTCTCTAATCTGTAAGTCTGAGTCAGGTCACAGGTCTCTAAGCTGCAAGTCTGACTCAAATCTCAGGTCTCTAAGCTGCAAGTGTGAGTCAAATCTCATGTTTGATTCGCAAATCTGAGTCAAATCTGAATCATGTGTATCAGCTGCATGTTTTTGTCAAGTCTCTGAGGTGAAAGTCTGGATCAAGTGTCAAGGTCTCCTGGACTACAGTTTCAACTCTTCAGATTAAATTCTGAGTTAAGCAGCAAGTCAAGTGCCGAGTCACTAACTTGACTACTCCTCTCTGACATCCAATGCACAGTGTTCATTACTGGCAATATAATGAAGCCCAGTTTCATACTTCCTCTCCAGCACTTAATTCAAGAAGTGCTATTGAATATCTTTCATCTGTAATGCTGAGCAATTTTAAAAGATTCTAACTAGTGTCAACCATTTTACCACATGCCCAAGGCACTATTTAAATGATGAAGGATTTGGATGCCATGTGAACTTGCTCTCTGGATCACCTACTATTACATCAGCTCAGGCTGTTCTCAAAGCTTTATATTCACCAGCAAATTACTGGCCTAATCGGATGGCTGGATGGATCATTAAGTGATCGTTTTTAAAATTCATTACGTTTAGTACACTGGGCAGAATTGTTGGCAGCTTTTGACCTTGGTAAAGTAAGCACAGATTTGTGAATTTGGTGTTAGCATTTAGGTAACACTTGCCATAGAACTCATTTTACTCTCAGAGCACTATAGCAATTTCTTTGAAATTTCTTTCAAAGGGGCTTTTGATGTGCCGTTATTATGTCACATTAGGAAAGGGCGGATGTAAGTGTGTTGTGGTGGAGGCTGTGCGTTTGTCACGCGGCCCTGCACCTGGATGTGCTTATCCTCGTTGTGCAGAGACAGGAGGAGTTGTCATTCGGAAGGATGGCTGTGGAGGAGAGGAAATGAAGACGGATTAGTGAGGGATTCGCGTAGGACGGAAGGACAGACATTGGGGGGTGGGGAGGGCGGGAAGAGAGAAAGAACAACAAAGGAGAGGGATGAGAGTGAAAGATTTGCTTATGTTATTTTACAAGAACTGACATGGTGTAAACAGCAGGTGCAAAATGAGACGTCCGCACAATGAGACGAGTTATGAAAATGACATACATTTTAAACAAAATTTCATCACTGTTCACTTGCAAGTAAAACATCTTTATTGTCTGTGGAATTTAGTACTGATACATAACAGGTCTATGTACAGCTGCTATTAATATATCACGACGTTGGACTGTGTTTGCCAAAATTGGTTGTGCTGTCCAGATATTCATGTTGGGTCTCACACACACAAACACATATGTGTGGGTAAGGGGAAACATCTCATATAAACAACAATACCTGAAAATCAAAATAAATAAAAATATATGATGTATATTATCAACTGGATGCTACATTCTGCCACTGTGGATGACTCCAAGCAGTGCAGCCTGGAGATTGCTGAGGATGGTACCGTTTCTCATTTGTAAGTCGCTTTGGATAAACGCATCTGCTAAATGAATAAATGTAAATGTAATGTAAATGTAAGTACCATGGAAATGTTTTTGGACCTCAATTCCACATGGACATTCTCGCTGTGGTTGCTGGGACTACGGTTGCTGCAATGGCCTTAGGACTGCAATTACCACATACAGTTTTGCACTCAAGTCTCCTTTAGTGAACAGTGGACTAGTTCAACAAACAGACTTCATATTAAACCATAATGAACTTCCCTTTACTTTCACAATATCCGTTGTTACCCAGATGAGGATGGGTTCCCTTCTGAGTCTGGTTCCTCTCAAGGTTTCTTCCTCATATCATTTGAGGGAGTTTTTCCTCACCACCATCGCCACCGACTTGCTCAATAGGGATAAATTCACACATTTAAAATCTGTATCCTGTGTTTCTGTAAAGCTGCTTTGAGACAATGTCCATTGTTAAAAGCGCTATACAAATAAAATTGAATTGAATATTTGCCTCAGTTTAAAGTAGTAAATATATTATAATTTGTGAATAATAATAATACACATTATTTAAATAAACTATTGTATTCATGTTATATAATTGATTTACGGTAGAGTTCATGGAAGTGGACCCAGACTTGTGAACCCAACTGTACCATTAAATTGGCACTAGGTAAATTGTGGCCAATCTAAATGGCGACTTAATCATGTGCGAATATGTGCAAGCATCTCTGAATATGTGCAAATTTCCCCATGTGAATTTGGACCTAACTTTTGGACTCAATACAGTCCAAAATGAATGTACTATAAAACATTCAAAGTTGGCCAATGTTGCTATATGTGAAGGCAAGCCAGTTTTTCACCTTGAAGAGTTTTTCAGTTTGCATGAGTGTCTTACTGGTATGAACAGTATGTAAACAAAATTAGCCAAAGCTGATGTCTTTTAAAAAGGAGTTATTGCTCAGTGATTACAGCTTATTTTATTAGAACTGAGTCTGGTGCCCACTGTGGGGACTGCAAGCATGCTCTTCGAAAACTGGTGTCGAGCACACTTAAGGTCCCTCTCAAGGCACCTTTAAAGGTTTCATGTAGAAAATGTTTCACGCGAACTCCTTTAAGAAATTACAACCCTTAGCCAATAGTGTTAGATTAAAGTGAGCTCTCATGATCCTCTGTAGCCTTTCTTTGGTACTGTAGAGGCAGCACAAGTGTTTTGTGTGTGTGTGTGTGTGATGAATGCTGTGTGGTATTCGTTGCAACATCTGTCCTGTATTTCTGCATTACTCTCACACACACTGCTAACCCACCTGCCAGACATCAGCCAGTGCCCTCCTCTCCGTTCTGCCCTGTTGCCTTGGGGCCCTCATCCACACTGAGGTTCACACACACCTAGCCTCTCAGTCAGTCAGCGGGAGGAAACTATAGCTATGCCAAGCCTGCATTTCATATGGAACACGATTCTCTGCCTTTTGCACTTTACTTTCACCTTTCTGCTGAAAATGTTTCTGTTGAGTTCGGAGAAAACGTACAAGCAGGAAGGAAATAGCTATGGCTCCAGACTGAGTTCTTGGCTTTTATGAGTGCAGTCACAGTCTTCAGGTGATTTTATGTTTTATTTTTATTTTGTGACCGTGTCTTTAGGCTTCTCACTCTATTTCTGACTCTGCTTTTTCTGAAGTCTGGGAGTGAATATAAAGCAGGCTGAGGTGCTGATATGACAGGAGCTCAGACGGACTGCACACTGCACTCAATTACATTCTAATGATGACTGAGCGTGAATCGTCTCACGTCTCACTGTCTACTAAACCTCCTTAGTACGGCTGATGGTTACTAAGTGTTAACAAGTGCTAAACACCAGTGGTGCCTAATAAAGACTTGAGTGAATGTAAGGGCAGCTAATCAGTCATCAGTCTTTTTGTGCTTCGCTCACTATCATGCAAATGGTAAGCATTTTAAACCACAAGGTTGAAGTGGTGCTATGTCATCACGACATGTCATTAGGCTAGCCCATTCTGAATTTTTCAAAATCTAGATTTATGTGAATCTTAACAACAAAAAAGGTTTTGCTTGTTCTTTGGAGAAGATGGCGGACTACATAGAGGACAAGAAACATCTCTGCATGATACTCTGCAAATAATTAACTGCTTCGACATTGTAAATAGCTTGTCACGCCTTTGTTACGTTTTATTGGTTGAGCTTTGCATAAACTGGGTCAAAGTTAAATTTGAGTGAACTTTGAGCACAGTGCCAAGGCATCAAATGCATCATCAGTGGATTTAGCAAGGCATCAAAGCATCAGTGCTTTCTCCTTAAGGGAAACAATGGATTCACCAGCGCACAGCGGTTTTAAGAAAATAAATAATGTTAAGAAAGGGATTTAAGAAGAATACACAGGATTATCTCTGCTAAGGGCATACATGTCCTTAGTCTCTCATTTCTCTCGTGTTCTCTCGTGCTCCATCGACTTTTCTTTTTTTGAACATATTTGAAGGCAACACTTGGCAGTGCATTTTGGGAATTTAAAAAAAATTTTTTTTTTTTTTTTTTTTAGATGTTGGTCTGATCAAATGAAGCAGATTTGGAATTGATTTTAAGTAGCATTTCAGCAGCGTGGGATATAATCCCAGTAGTGCATACGGAAAGCTGAAAAATGTTGAATAATAGCTACTAAGAGTGTGTGTGAGCCAAATGAGACGAGGCAGTTGGCTGTGTTTGGTGGACGGGCCTTGAGTTTGACACCGGTGCGACTGAGTATCGTCACTCATGATCATTAGACTCCATTTCCCCATTTCCACATGGATTTAATCCATTTGGAAGAGTTTAATCTGTCACTCGTGCCTTGATTTAACACTCTTAACTACATCTTCCTTCTTTAAAAAAAAAAAAATCGCTTCTCTACTTCTCTTTCATAAATAATTATCTGTGGAGCCAATACGATCTCACAAGTGCAAATTCAGCATTTGTGTAAAACGTTACAGATGGTTAAGGTAAGAATTCCATGACTTTTTCAGACAGCTTCATTAATAAGAGCCTTAGAGAAAGTTATGAATGGTTAAGGTTACAGTCTGGGTAGAGTCATCGACAGGCATTTTCTTATTACTCCATTTGTATGAAATCGAGTGAAATAGTTCCTGCTCATTAGGATTCTATGAACTTGGTGTATCATCGGCTTGCTGAATGAGCCGGGACTCCAAGAGCAGTAATAAGCCTTCTCAATAATGTCAGAATTTTCTTTAACAAGGCTGGAAATTGCATCGGGGGCTTTTATTTATACATATATTAAATAGAGTTCAATTAAAAAAAAACAACAACATGCTTACAGTGACATTGTATAGGTGGTGGTATGTAAAGTGCTGGGATATACTGAGAATTTAATAAAGCACACAGATGGCCCTGGTCTATTTAAGATTAGGGAATTAAATCACAGTAATAATTTACTTGAAGGAGCTTTATGACAATGGAAATTTATCACTCAAATGAAACACATTCTTTGTTCTGGAGTTGGTGTATTTGTTGCATGAACAAAACACACTGGAATTAAACGATGAAATAATAATAATAATAATAATAGGCCAAAAAGGGGAAAGGAAAGAACATAACAAAATGTAAAAAAAAAAAAAAGAAACAAACAAAAAAAAACCAAGCAAAACAGATAAATCTCAACAGTAATTTAAGCTGTGAATGCAGACATGAGTTGAAACAGTGATGATAAAGAAGGGAAAATAAGAAGAGCTGCACAATTATAGACAAATATGAAGATATTGTGGTTATAATGTGCTGTTCTAAGAAGATTTGTTGATTTATTTCCCTATAACAACACACCCCAGTGCGTATTATTTCTTCTTTATTAACACTTACTTAATGCTAGTATCATTGAATGCGTAACATTACCTACTTTAATTTTTACATTACCTACTTACTTTAACAAAGTTGTCTATCATTGTGTGTGTATGTATGTGTGTGTTAAACATATATAATATATATTTAGATATAATCAAATATGATATTACAGAAGCCGAATATGCAAAGTGGATCCCCAAAATATTCTATAAGACTTAAAATAATGACACATGGTGTTTTTTCTTTCCTTTTTGAGCCAATGTATTTTGGGGAAAAAAAGAAGCTATGTCATGCCATGTGATGTATTTTGACATAAAATGTACACACATTCTTTCATATTTCTTCATAAAATATTTATATTTATTGTAATGAACGTTATTTGAAGGTCATATGTAGGAAGGTGTTAAATAAAATGTTCTCAAGACTGGCGAATAAGTGCAGTATGCATTATCAGTTAATATCAAATCACTTGCTGGAGCTTTTCCCATTTTATTTCTCTGCTTAAAGATGTGATATTCAACTAAAATCACTGTCTCACATTTTTATTTATCAGCTTGTTTATTTAAATATGCCTGGGATGGTATCACAATTACATACAGTACAGTAGTCTCAATACAAATGAATAAATCCATTTGTGTTTTTTGAAATAATTTTTTTCTGCGTGTGTGTTCCAGGTCTGGCCGTCCAGTCAGCTTCATGGTGGTGTTCAACACGCCGAGTCCTCTCAGCAAGATCTCCTGGGTCAACCGTCTTCATCTGGCCAAGATAGCACAGAGTGAGTGCTCTGCTCCTTTTCTAGTCCTCGCACCACTTAGATGACTTGTCATTCAGAGACGTAAAGCACTTTCAATTGCTAAGATGTTTTGAAAAGCCGGCTGACTGACAGGCTCTAAATGAAACGTCTGATGCTACCGCTGAGCGTTTTTCTTCCCCCCCCACCGAGTCATCCGTGAGTTCGCCAGAAGAAAGACAATTTCTATGACATTCTTCTGTGTGACCTTTTTTTTGTGCTGTGTGGACAGCTGCCGTGGTTAGAATGCCAAAATATTAAATACCAAGTCTGAGAGCATTTCCCTGTGCAGAGATAAAACTTGCATTCCTCCTGGAATGTTCCGGCTATCTGATCTCCACATTTACAAGGTTATGACGCTCTCATTTTTACCCCCCAGCCCCCGTCTCTGTCCATTTTAGCGATAACCCAAAGAGCTGGTATTTATTTATTTATTTATTTATTTATTTATTTATTTATTTATTTAACAGCGTTATTGTCCCATAAATTTGCTTTTAATATATGTTTTAACCCTAGAGATGAAGAATTGTAGCTTCATTAAAGGTAAGGCTACATAAGCCCTTCCTGACAGCTGAGATTTATTTCAGTTTCATTGGGTTTGTCTGATTTGATGTCAAGTTGACATAAGGTTGCATTATTACATCTTACCTATGTCAACAGACGTTGTAGCTCAGGATCAGAGACAGCATACATAATGTCATTGTGAAGTCACGATAGTCATAAGGATTCATAAAGATTTATAAGCAGAAATAAGAAACATACTTTACTTAAGCAGGAGAGAAAATATAACACTGTCGCAATATTGTCATGCATATTCATAACACTCTTATAGGCAGAAACAAGGAATGTAATTAAGGTGAAAGAAAATATACATGACTCCAACAATGCAACATCATGATATTATCATAAGTATTCGTTAAACTGTCATAAGCAGAAACGAGTAACGCTACATAACTCTGTTATTACAGTGTAATGATCACTGTTATAAGCTCCCAATGTTGCTGTGATTTTTATATGGCAGAATTTCACGTTGATGTTACCACATATGTTGAGGTCAGGAGACACTACCACGTACAATTTGATAAGTGATGTCACATCACCATTGTGCCACTCGGACACAGAATGTGTTCAGTGACTTAGTGTCATAACATGGAAAGTGACATAACGCAACAGAATATACACCACTTTACATGTATGTCAACTTTCCATAAAAAAAATTAGACGAGCCGATATGAAAGCTGACACCTTTATACATGTTTATGCAGTTTTACATCCTGCCGAAGGGTGTATGTAGGTGTTATGTAGCACTATAAACACTGAAATGATCATACTGCACTTTATATAGTCCTTTCTTTTTTGTCTGTCTTTTCTTTCTGCCTTTCTTTCTAGCCTTTTTGTTTGTTAGTTTCTTTCTGGTGCTAATATGTCGGTTGGTGCTGTATTTTCATTATTCCCTTGAGAAATACACAGATCAGCCATAACATTAAAGCCACTGACAGGTGAAGTGAATATCATTGGTTATCTCAACACAGTGTCACCTGTCAAGGGGTGGGATATATTAAGTAGCAAGTGAACCGTCAGCTCTTGAAGTTGATGTGTTGGAAGCAGGAAAAATGGGTAAGCGTACGGATCTGAGCAACTTTGACAAGGACCAAATTGTGATAGCTAGACAAGCATCTCCCGAACAGCAGGTCTTGTGGGGTGTTTCCGGTATGCAGTGGTTAGTACCTACTAAAAGTGGTCAGGTTAAAGGACTAAAGTGCCGCTGCATCACATTATGCAGAGATGACGTGAGGGCTAAATCCCACTAGTGCTACTTATGGGTAGAAAGACGGGAATTGAAAAAGTCTTTATAAAATTATTCTTGGATGCCAGGATCACAATTTAATTAATAAGATTAATATGCAAATTTTATACACAAAGTAAAACGTTACCTTTAACAAAATCTACACCTGGTGAATTGGATTCTCTTCTTGGACGTGACGCATTCTCTTCCTGGACGTGACTGATTCTCTTCCTGAACGTGACTCGAACTTTGCAAGACTCTAAACTACTTATGCGACATTCCTCTTCCTCTAACTCCCATATTTTTTTCACCAAGTTGCAGCAACAAGTCTTGTTGACAGCTCTCTCAACCCCCCGCCTCAACAGCTCCTCCTCTCCATCACGTATTCCCGCTGTCGAGATCGTGAATGTGTTCGGTGTAGCTGTGTGTGCCTGCAGGACGCCTCTATAAGCTCCCCGCCTTCAGGAAAGCTTTCTGAAGAGACAGTAATACGGAACTAGTGGTTTAAATCATGTATGAGAGCGTTCAGTCATTTGGGTCATTTAGAAATACCTCGTAATAAGAAATAAGACAAGGTGACTGAACTTTTGTTGTTATCTAGAAGCTGTTACATCATCCAAGGTACTTCATTATGTCTGCTGAATAGAAGGAAATTGACTAGAATTTGAATATCTGTATATGACTCAGACATTTAACCTTGTGAAACTTGTTCATGCGATATTAGTCTGAAGGTAGGAATCAAGGTAAAATGTCCACTCAGGGTAATATAGGTCGTGTCACAGACCTACACATCTATCAGAGATTTATTTATTAATTTATTTATTCAGTTTTTAACCATCCATTGTACATATTTATACCAAATCACGGTTGGTTGAATGCTTGAATCTGATTGGTCAGAAGGTGTGCTTTATATAACAGCACAGCTTGGAAAGTAGTTCCGGCTGTAACACGAACGATAGGTTAATATTAATGCTCTGGTTCTAATCTGTATTTGTTTCTAAAGTAACAGCTAACAGAAATAAGAAACTGATTTTAAACATGTTGTTTAACAAAGTAAAACCTATTATCATTAATGTGGTGGCGTTTTCTTTTATTGTTAGGAGACGTTTATTTAACATTTATGGCGGCAGTCTGAATCAGACATGTTCCACAAGACTGAATTTAACTATAAACTGATAAAAAGTAAAAACTTTCTTCTTTTCATTTTCTTTCTTTTATTTCTGTTAGATATTTGTTCTTCTGCATTGTTCTTCCTTTCATTCTCTTTCTTTCTGTATTTTTCTTTCATTAATTTTCTTTGCTATTTCTTTTATTTGTATATTAGATGCTTGTTTATTGCTTCATCCTTTCTTTCTTTTTTGTCTTTCTTTGCTTTCCACCTTTCTTTCTAGCCTTTTTGCTTGCTTGTTTGTTTGTTTGTTTGTTTGTTTGTTTGTTTCTTTATTCCATTTGTACAGTAGATGTTTGTTGTTTGGTCATCCTTTTTTTTTTTTTTACCTAACTTTTCTTCCTGCCTTTTTTAAATAGCCTTTTTGTTTCTTTCTTTCTTTCTTTCTTTTTCTTTGCTTTTGTTCCATTTGTATATTAGATGTTTGTTGTTTGGTTCATCCTTTTTTTTTTGCCTGCCTTTCATTCCTGCCTTTCTTTCTGGCATTTTTGTTTGTTTGGTTGTTTGTTTGTTTGTTTGTTTCTTTCTTTCCTTCTTTCTTACACCATCCCATCATAGATTATTTCCTATAACTGCGTACCTCAGAGTGTTTTTTCCCCCCGTACAAAATGCCTTCATTTTGTTGTGCAGTGGGCTTTAAAATGAAGTACAGTTCGAGCTGCTGTTATAGAAAATGAATCAATTAATCACCTTCCAGCCAATCAGAATCTGTCAGAAACCATTCAGAGTCTTCTGACCAATCATGGTGCACTGTTATACAAGAACAAAACCATGGCATAACAAAGTGGCATGATTTGCTAGATAAATAATATCTTGATTTTATCTTCTTCCACCATCTTGATCTGCTTTGTATTCCTGCCAGGACACAGATATATAGTTTTATTTGTGAAGATTGCTAGTGTTTTGCTAAATTGTTGTGTCCACAGGAACAGCAGTAACAGTCGTCCGTTCTGCTTCATCAGCTTCGGGTGTTGAAAATGCTTTTATGGTGATGAGCAAATAACAATCTTGGCTGACACTAAGTGGATTTTGGCAGATTACTGCTGCTGGGAGAAACATGGCTAGCTAGTGACTGAATGCAACATTTCTCAACAAGCTTCCTGAGAAAAACCCTACACTCTCTCTCACACTCCTCTCTCTCACTTTATCACTTTCTCACTATCACTCTCCTCTCTCTCACTCCCCTCTATCTCGTTTGTTCTTTTGCTTCATCCTTCCTTCTATTATTTCAGTCTTTCTTTCTTTATTTTGTTCCATCTATCCATCCATCCATTCATTCATTGAACAATTTTCAAGAACCCTCCAGGGAAAAGGATGTTTTTATCTCTCCGACTGTTTCTTCTGTTCTCTCATGAAAAACCCTTTGCTTGTTTTAAGTCTTCTGTGTTTGCTCATTTGTTTCCATGGTTATTACTTTACTTTGTAGTTTCTCTGTGTTGGTCTGTGACCTCCTTTTTTTTTTTTCCTGCACAGCAGAATAAGTTTCTTTATCAAGGCCTAGCATCTAATCCAACATGACCTGCTTCCTTGTGCATATGACTCCAGTGACACGGCAACGTTGTCTGGAATATGCAACCTGGCACTCTAATGTCAATTATAAATTAATTACATCACACCTACGCTTTCCCTTCAAATTTAACAGAATGGAATTACAAGCAGAAGGAGGATGTTGATGTAATTTCATGCGTGGCCTGCTGTTGCCAAGTTTCTCTTTCCTCCCCGGTGGAGATGTTCGCTGATATTGGCCATCTCATTGCCTCTTCCACCTGGGGCTGACTAATGAATCTGCCTCAAAGCGCTAACATCAACATGCACGCCAATAATTCACACGTGATCTCACGTGAGGACTGAGATGACAGCTCCAGCTCTGAAAACACAACAGTAGATCAGCATTTTAAATTCACTTGTTGGTTAACATTGCTCTTTTCCTGATTGCCTCCAAATCACCCCCCCCCCCCAACACACACACACACATGTTCACGTCATTAGCAGTTTAAAGCTTCATAATATTACATCAGTTTTCTCTCAGATTAGAGTCAAATTCTTTATTAATCTTCTGTTTGGATCTTTGATGTTCCTTCCTTTCATTCTTCCTTCCATTCCCCATTCCTTTGTTTGTTTCCTTCTCTGTTTCCATTCATATGTTTGATGTTGTGCATCATCCTTTCTTTCTTTCTTTCTTTCTTTCACTTTTCTTCAATTTGTATGTTTGTTCTTTCACTTCATCCGGCTTTTTGTTCTTTGTCAATTCTTCCTACATTTCTTATATTTATCCTTCTTTGTCTGTTGTTTGTGTTTGTTTCTTTCTTTCTTTCTTTCTGTCTTTATGTTTCTATGCTTGAAGTTTGGTCTTTCGGGTTATCCTGGCTTTCATTCACTTCCTACCCTTTTTCTGTCCTTTCCTGTTTCTCTGTTTCTTTCTGAGTTTCCATGTATACGTTTGGTGTTTTGTTGTTGCGCATCATCCTTCCTTCCTTCCTTCCTTCCTTCCTTCCTTCCTTCCTTTCTTTCTTTATTTGATGCTTGCTTTTTTAGTTCATCCTGCCTTCCATTTTTTCTCTTTGATTCTCAACTTCTTTTCATTCACTCTGTTTGTTTTTGTTACCATTCTTTCTTTCTTTCTTTTTTCTTTCTTTCTTTCTTTCTTTCCCTTTTCTTCCATTTATATCTTAAGTACATGTTTTTTCACATCACCCTTTTTCTCTTTTTTCAATTATTTGTTTGACCTTTGTTTTTTGCTCCATCTCTTTTTCTTTTTTTCTTTCTTTGATGCTTGTTTTTTTAGTTCATCATTCCTTCCATTTGAACTCTCATTCATTTCATTCTCTGTTTGTTTTTGTTACCTTTCTTTCATTCTTTCACTTTTCTTCCACTTGTATGTTAAGCGCATGGTTTTTTTTCCACTTCATCCTTCTATTCATCTTCTCATCCTCTCTGTCTTGTTTGTTTGTTTGTATGCCTCTTTCTTTTTTTCTTTGGTTTCATGATTTTGGGAGTTGCATGAGTTACAAATTGATTGGGTAAGTAATGGATTAAAGTTGTAGTGTTAGAATGTATTAGTTGAGAAGTCATTTGGATGTTATTTAAAGTTTGTAATAATAATAATAATAATAATAATAATAATAATAATAATAATAATAATAATAATAATGTGTATCTTAATTAACGTTTTTTCTTTTAAACTCTGGGTGTGGGATTATATTTGGTAGACTCAGTGTGCACTTTAACCAGTTGAAAATGCTAGAGGAAGTGATAGAAGACGCATAACCTTCCTGGATCACATGCTTCTGAGACATGTATATGTGTACACACACACACACACACACACACTCGTGTATATATACGCTCAGTTGGAGGAAGAAATAGCTTTGAAATTATATGTATTGAAATCAGCAGGAGGGATGTGGCAGAGCATTTGAGGAGAGATTTGGATCTGTGTGTACATCGTGTGCTTGACGTAGCATGTGGGTCAGAGGAAGAAAGAAAGAATACAAGAGCCAGAGTAATTGTTAACTTGTGAGGAAGAAATGAATGATTTCTATTTCTAGGCAATTATGCAGATAAATTGGGGTGACAATGTGTTTGGAAGGAATGTGTGTTTGTGTGTGTGTGTGTGTGTGAAGGAGGGAGAAAAGTCGAGACGTTGACTGAGACCAGCATTCAGCACTGCCACAGGGAGTCGTGAGTAAGAAGCAGGAGGCTAAAAGCTTGCCTCGACTCCTCCATCTCTGCCTCATGTCTTAGTGGCACACACTCCTCCTCCTTCCTTTTCCTCATCCTCCTCATCTTCATCCTCTTTCTTATCTTCCTTTTCCTTATATTCCTCATATTTCTCTTCCTCATCTTCATCCTCTTCCTCTTTCTTTTCTTCTTCCTCTTCTTCATCTTTCTGTTCCTCCTAAGCTCAGCTTCCACTCCCTCTTTCTCACCTCCCTCCTCTTCTTCACCTTCCTCTTTCTTATCTCCCTCTTCCTCATCTTCCTCCTCATCTCCATCTTCATCATGTTCCTCTTCCTCACCTCCCTCCTCTTCTTCACCTTCCTCTTTCTTATCTCCCTCTTCCTCATCTTCCTCCTATTGTTCATCTTCCTCTTCCTCATCTGGTTGAGAGTAGAGGTGTGCATCAAGTCTGGGATCCTGCGGGATGCAACAAAATGTCATGTGAGGAGATTGTGGCATTTCTAACTCTGGGTTCATATTTTATTCAAAAATACATGAAAGAAAGAAAGAAAGAAAGAAAAAGAAACTTTCATGTTTGGGCTGCAAAATACAGACTCTTATATCTGAAGCACAAAACAGACACACACACACACACACACATACACACTTTCTATTTTCACTTGTACAGAATATTTCAAATAAAAGCCCAAGATCATTCTTGGGGGAAAAAAATGCGTTTTCCTGTAAGTGGAATTGCGATTATAACACTATAGTGTCATCTTTCCACTGAATATGCAAAATAGAGTTGCTGAGAAAAGCATGGATGTTTTATGATCAGTAAACATTAGCATGAATTGAATTAGCATTCTTACAGCTTTGCATTGATTCCTGTGACATGCCCAGAGCTGTAGCTTGTTTAATTACTCTGCATTTTTTTTTTTACACTCGTCTCTGACAGACCAGATCGACGTCAAATGAATCATGTATAGATTAAAGCGGCAAGCTGATGCCGTTCAATAACGATAATGTGTAATCAGAATAGCTTTTCAGAGCAAAAACTAGGGTTATTATTATAATAACGTGCAAAATTTCCCTCCGCTCTTAAATGGCTGCAGCGGCTGGGTCCATCACAGCTAGTGGCTGGTGCTAGCACGCCATTGGGCTCTAATCCAAAGGCGCTTAAGCTCTTGATTCTGCTAAATGCATCAGAGCATCAAGCCCACCAAAGCTGCTGGTTCAGCCCTCTGCAGGCTTCCTTTGGCGGCAGCCTGCAACTGTGCACTTGATGAATGAATTCAATTATGTGTTCGGGAGGTATTAAAAGGTCGTTTGCTTCCATCAGACAATGGAAAGGCTATAACAGCCGTTGCCGGAACATTTACCAGCTATGCCTTACTGTACACGTGAGACCCAAAAGATGCTGTAAGGCATGGATAAGTTACTATACTAAATATTATTTAAACGGGACAACACCATATGAAACAGCTACAAAATGAGCTCCAAAGTTGAAAATCAGGCCAATTATGCTTAATAAATGAGCCATCCATGGTGGTATAGTCTACAACCTTTATTTCTGTCTGAATCAAAGGATGCTAACAAAATATGAATGGTGAGGCAACCACAAAACAAGGGGTTTTTCTCATTCCCGTCCTTGTGTGTATATATATATATATATAATATGTGTATATAATATGTGTGTGTGTGTATATATATATATATATATATATATATATATATATATATATATTTATATTTATATTTATATATATATATATATATATATATATATATATATATATATATATGGCATTCTGAGACTTGTTTAAGAAGAAAAATGGTCTTAATGAACTTGACTGACTGCTCCCAGTGACCGAATTCATGAATAATTCAAACTTCTGAATTTTTCAATTAACCTCTAAATATGTAAATATCACAGATTCTTCCTTTGCATCCCAGTCCCCATGGTGATATGCAGCATGTGCTCATGTTTGTGTTGGTTTCTGTTTTGGTCCTGTCTCTACCCCCTGCACCGCCATTTGCTTGTTTCCTGATTGTGTCCAGCTGTTTTGTGTTAGTTCTTATTAGTTTACCCATTTATACCCCACTGTGTTTGTAACGCATTGCAAAGTCTTACATACTCCAAGCCTTGTTTTAATTGTTCCCGTGATACCTGTTGTTTTCTAGTTCTTTGGCCTAGTTCTAGTTATTTGGCATGCTATGATCTGTGATGATAATGATTGTTGGATTATCCTCAGAAAACCAGATGCTGAATGTAAAAATGTTTGCCCTGCCTCCAATACTTGCAAGTTATGCTAACACTCAGATGGAAGAACATAATGGCAGTATCTGTATCTTTATAGTGCTCTGTATTCGGATTCAAACTGGAAGTGGACGTGGCCTAAAACTTTCATTAAATATTAACCCTACCACAATGCACTCATTGGAAACCACTGGAAATATACAGTATCTCACAAAAGTCAATACAACCCTCACATTTTTATAAATATTTGATTATATCTTTTCATGTGACAACACTGAAGAAATAACACTTTGCTACAATGTAAAGTAGTGAGTGTACAGCTTGTGTAACAGTGTAAATTTGCTGTCCCCCCAAAATAACTCAACACACAGCCATTAATGTCTAAACTGCTGGCAACAAAAGTGAATACACCCCTAAGTGAAAATGTCAAAATTGGGCCCAATTAGCCATTTTCTCTCCCCAGTGTCATGTGACTTGTTAGTGTTACAAGGTCTCAGGTGTGAATGGGGAGCAGGTGTGTTAAATTTGGTGTCATAGCTCTCACCCTCCATCATACTGGTCACTGGAAGTTCAATATGGCAATGCATGGCAAAGAACTCTGAGGATCTGAAAAAAAGAATTGTTGCTCTACATAAAGATGGCCTAAGCTAGAAGATTGCCAAGACCCTGACACTGAGCTGCAGCACGGTGGCCAAGACCATACAGCGGTTTAACAGGACAGGTTCCACTCAGAACAGGCCTCGCCATGGTCGACCAAAGAAGTTGAGTGCACGTGCTCAGCGTCATATCCAGAGGTTGTCTTTGGGAAGTAGACGTATGAGTGCTGCCAGCATTGCTGCAGCGGTTGAACGGGGTGGGGGGTCAGCCTGTCAGTGCTCAGACCATACGCCGCACACTGCATCAAATTGGTCTGCATGGCTGTCGTCCCAGAAGGAAGGCTCTTCTCAAGATGATGCACAAGAAAGCCCGCAAACAGTTTGCTGAAGACAAGCAGACTAAGGACATGGATTACTGGAACCATGTCCTGTGGTCTGATGAGACCAAGATAAACGTATTTGGTTCAGATGGTGTCAAGTGTGTGTGGCAGCAACCAGGTGAGGAGTACAAAGACAAGTGTGTCTTGCCTACAGTCAAGCATGGTGGTGGAAGTGTCATGGTCTGGGGCTGCATGAGTGCTGCCGGCATTGGGGAGCTACAGTTCATTGAGGGAACCATGAATGCCAACATGTACTGTGACATACTGAAGCAGAGCATGATCCCAGCATGTATTCCAGCATGATAACGACCCCAAACACACCTCCAAGACGACCACTGCCTTGCTAAAGAAGCTGAGGATGAAGGTGATGGACTGGCCAAGCATGTCTCCAGACCCAAACCCTATTGAGTATCTGTGGGGCATCCTCAAACGGACGGTGGAGGAGCACAAGGTCTCTAACATCCACCAGCTCCGGGATGTCGTCATGGAGGAGTGGAAGAGGACTCCAGTGGCAACCTGTGAAGCTCTGGTGAACTCCATGCCCAAGAGGTTTAAGACAGTGCTGGAAAATAATGGTGGCCACACAAAATATTGACACTTTGGGCCCGATTTGGACATTTTCAGTTAGGGGTGTACTCACTTTTGTTGTAAGCGGTTTAGACATTAATGGCTGTGTGTTGAGTTATTTTGAGGGGACAGCAAATTTACACTGTTACACAAGTTGTACACTCACTACTTTACATTGTAGCAAGTGTCATTTCTTCAGTGGTGTCACATTAAAAGATATAATCAAATATTTACAAAAATGTGAGGGGTGTACTCACTTTTGTGAGATACTGTATAACCCAGAGGCAGAAAAGCCAGCAGTGTCACCATGTAGTGTTTATTCTAGCTCTGACATTTCCTCAACCATATCTACATCACTCCAGTTCATAACTGGTCTTAATTAGAGATGCACATGCATTTCCCAAATATAAACAAGCTAGTAGCTTAATTTAAAGCTCTGTGACAAGTAGCTTCCTTGAAACCTTCTGACCAGGCAGTTGCTAAAGATGAATGAAGGAATTGTCTGTTCATGTTAATGATCATTGTCCTTGTTTGTTCACCAATCTTTGTATCTGACTGCTCATTCTCACCTGCATGAAAGTAAAAACCTTGTGATTTTTTTTTTGTCATGTCCCATGGGATACCCATCCCGATCCACTCCTATGATCTCTGTTTAAAAAAAAAAAAAGACTTTTCTGGAAAGCGGTCTTTATATATGTATTTGTATACGCTTAGAACTCATCTTAATGATAAATTCATAAGTATGAGCTTGTTTTTGGGAGTGTTTCCCGAAAGCAATTGTTATCAGAGATTTAATGAATGAATTGTGAGTAGTTCTTTCTTGACTTTTGACTCTGGAGAAAAAAAAAAACACACAAGTCAAGCAACTGATTCACAGTCCGTTGAACGTTGCTGTCACACAACTTCAGGGACTTGGGTTGGATCCTGAGTGGAGTTGGATTTCATTCCAGGGTTTTGAATTTACATGATCAAATCTCGCTGGCTATACAAAAACAAACCGTGTTAATGCAAACCAATTCATTCACATGGAACTGATTCCATATACACGTTCGAATCAAGAAAATTCAGTGAACTGTATTTTTTTTTTCAGTGTAGAAAACAACGACCAAATGGCATATAAATGCCGTTCCACAAGTTCCACAAGTATTTGACTTCAACATAAGTACGATTCTTGCAATTAACTTCCTGGTACTATGTAAGTTGATTTACATGAGCACATTTTGAAATGCAGTTTGCTTCAGTTGGTTTTGTACAACTAACATGAACAGATAGTGACCCAAGCTGAGGTTCCAGCCTAAGATGCTAGCGTTTTGAGGTGGCCAGGTTACCCACTGCACCACTGAGCCATAGAAAAGCTGTGTATTGACAAGGGCTTATCAAGGGATCATACTTTTGTATAGAAATGAGTTGCCTATGTCTTTTTGACATAGAACTGCACCCAAGCTCCAAATAGGGAAATATTCAATTCAATTCAGTTTTATTTGTATAGCACTTTTAACAATGGACATACAGAATTTAAGTGTGGGGATTAATCCCTATTGAGCAAGCTGGTGGCTTATACTTATTGAAGAACGATGGGTCAGGTTACTTGTTAATTTATGAATGAGTTTATGTACCATGTTAGTTACGAATGGTTTCAGGAAATGCTTGTTAATTAAAGAATGGTCTAACGAATGTGATAGCAAAGTACTTAACATGAATTTGTACATTCTCATTTACATTTTAAATTTTTTATTTTTTATACACAAAAAGCCTGAAGCAATGCCTGAAGAGCCTTTTGTACTTATTCATATAAAAAAAGTGCCTCATGTGACCTACACACTATAATCATAACAGCAATTAATTAGCAGTTAGTTAAATGTCATATCGATTTGGATCTTTGATAAACAACAATTAGTCTGATTTCTCAATATTTTCCTTATACCTCCACACCCCTTCCATTAATCCCCAGGCTGCAACCAGATTGGTTGGGGGATAAAAAAAAAAAAAAGCACTGATATAACTTATTTAAGTTAAGACTAAGTTAGACTAAGTTACATCACTGCTTTTTTATCCGCCAACCAATCTGGTTGCAGCCTGGGGTGGAGGTGTAAACCAAAAAAAACCCCCACAAACAAACATGGACGACAAAGTGCTCGTAGAAAAATTCAGCTTGTTAGTGAGCAAATTTAAGGAGATGCGTGATGTGCAGTGAGATATATTTCAAGGACTAATTTGCTCACTAACAAGCTGAATTCTTCTACAAACTCTGTCCTTCATGTTTGTTTTGTTTTTTTTGTTTTGTTTGTTTTTTTGGCTTACACCTCCACACCCCTCCCATTACACCCCAGGCTGACTGGTTGGGGATAAAATAGCACTGATGTAACTTAGTCCTCTTCTTGAAAAGTTGAATTATTTTATATGATTTTAACAACTGCTGTTAGGCTTATATTGGACGACTTCTATTAATTTAGAGTGAATGTTATGTCCATTTCTCAGTGCTGGGGAGCCACGATGATGCTAAATTCTTTTGGAATATATATAATTGGACTTTATATATATATATAAAATATGAATTCTCCTTTAGGATTTTCTGGTAGAGAAATAATTCAGGGAAACATGAATTCTGCTCAAGTTGGCCTGGCCCTGTTTGGTTTACACCAGATGTAATGGGGCCCCTGTATTCCTCGATGAGTTGTTACTGTGCTCCTAGACGAATTTTGGAAGGTTGGCCACTTCTGGTAAGGTTCACTGTTGTGCCATGTTTTTCCTTTTGGAGATAATGGCTCTCTCTGTGGTTCTCTGGAGTCCCAGAGCCTTTCTTTCAATTTTGATATAGTGTGTTACTGGGTAAGACCTTTTAACCAACTTGATTTGATTGAACAGAACAGCAATAATCAGGCCTGGTTGCATCTAGACCAGCTGAACCCCATTATAAATGCAGTTTAATAGATTTGGGATATTGGTAACTACGGGGCAAATACAATTTCATACAGGTCTAGTTGGTATTGAATAACCTTTTTGCCCATGAATAAAAAACATTATTATTTAAAAACTGTAGCTTAGATTTTGTTTTAATTTCTGAAACAATTTAGTATGAGACACAAAAACAGAAGAAATCACAGCACATGAACATTTAAAATGAAATGAAATGAAAGTCACCAATGTGAATACGTTTTAACAGTCAAAGGATAGGCTTCAGGATGAAGGGCTTCGTGTTGTCTTGGTAACATGTCAAGATGGCTGTTTTTGTCTTATTAATGTCAAGATAAAGGGAAAAAAAGGGAGGCTGGAAGGGGAGCAACAGGTTGGTTTGAGAATTTTAACTATAAATGGATAAGAAGTATCACATGTTAAATTGCATGGTCATATTCATGTGGTATAAGCAGAATAAAGCACTCAGGACATGCTGTTATTGGAAACATCTTCATGGAAATAGTAACTCTGCTTTATCACACCGCCCCATCATTAACAGCACCATTCTCTTCCGTACATACACTACAGATGCATTGGATACAGATTAGAATGTTACAGTGCTGGAGTATTTCTTTATTACACTCAGAGAGGGACAGGCTTTATCTAAAGATTGCTCTGCTAGTTCAGATGCAGGAAGTGCACGCGAGCAGAATGCATGATGTCCGACTCATTAGCGATGCTGGCCCTCACGGCTAGGCCAGAGCAGCGAGGTTGGGTTGACTGGCTGTCTCTCATTAATGCTTCATTCAGTCTGGCACTGCGGCATTGTGTTTATTATTTGTGCAGAGGGGAAGCTTCCGGTATTTGTCATCATTAATGTATTTCAAAGGGCTGAAGGTCAGCACAGGTGGTCCTCTCCTAGAAAGCCAGCCATAACATGATAAAATGTTGGGCTTGGTGTCGTGCTCCAGTTATTAAGCAGTTATTTAGCTGTGCGGCTACAAAATAAGTGTATCACTGTCTTTATTTTCTATATATTTCTTATGAAGCTCTGTCTTTAAGACCAGAACGATTCTGGACACGGTGCAGCGTTGTAGCAGCACTCCGACTGAGAGCCAGGTTTATAAGGCTGCGTAATGCCTACATTTCAGATATTATGTCACATGACTACCTGGCTCAACATCAAAATTGACAAAAGCAGTCTTCATGATGCCTATTGGACCTTAGTAAGTCCTTATGAATGCTTATGTATGTTTTATACGTATTTATGGCTATGTAGTAACACTGCAATGACAGGGCTATGCGCTTGTTTAGCATCTATAAATCTTATGTGGAATGTATTTGACTATTTAAAAGATTTTAAGAATACTTAGGATAATGTCACATTAATAACAGTCATGTATAATTTCTCTGTCCCAAACAAGCACTCCATCATTTATTATCTACAGTGTCAGTTGTCATGATGCTATAATATACATAAAAGATGCTATAAGTGAGTATGACGTAACGTTATGTCGCTTCACATAGTGTTATGTCAGCTTGGTATCAAAATTGACAAAAGCAGTCCTCATGAAGCCTGTTGGACCTTACTAAGTCCTTATGAATGCTTATGTAGGATTTATAAATGCCTATCGCCACGTAATAACTCTGCAATGACAGGGCTATGTCCTTGTTTATTATCTATGAATCTTAAATGAGCATTATTTGACTATTTATAAGATTTGACTAATACAACAATGTCGCATTAATAGTGTTATGTATGTTTTTGTCTGTCTATTTATAGTGATACAGTAGGTGATCATTTTAATAAATATCTATGAAAACATAGTAACACTGTCGACAAGGTTATGACAAGAGCTATATATACTGTAGGTTACGACAAGGTTATGATACTTTAATGACAGTGTTACGTGTGGTTTGTCTGTCCCTAAATTAGTTCACTGTATCGCACCAGCATCATCTCTCTCAGACGTAACATAAGCACATTAATTTCTATGTTTCTTTCAAGCTGTTCATTATAAAATCTGTAAAGTTTCAGTCTTTGAGTTCAGGACCGTTCTGGATGTATTTTAACAGCCCTCCAAGGATGCAGAGCTTTCGATGACCATAAAAATCGGCAAGGAGCGCAAATTAAGGCCCATTAGTTATGCTAACTGAATAATTAGCTGAAAAAAGTCCGAAAGCATCACGGAAGCAAGGGGAAGACCCGAGGACCCACGAGAGCTGACGGACAAGCCTGGCCTCTATTTCAGTAACCTGTGACCTTTCCCATTCCTCATAAGGCCACACTGTATGATGAGGTCAGGGATCAGTTGGCGCTTTATATAATTATGAATCAGGTGCGTTTCATCAGACAGCGAGCTTGCTTGCAAATGGAGAGGAGTCTAGCCGAGCAGAGGGATTAACTGCTCCAGTAGGTCAGGGAAATACATTCATTATGCTTTTTCTTTTTCCTGTGCTGCGGTTGCATTAGTGACACCACTGAGGAAAGAAACACAGCAGCAAAGCTGTGTGTTAATGACATACCAAATAGACACGAATACGTTTATTACTGCTGTTACATCTGTGTGAGTTTCGAAGGCCAGATTTTAACGGTGCAAAATTGCGTGAAAGCCGAGTTGGAGAAACAGGTCGGCTCACTCCGAATTGTTCCACACATCTAGTTGCTGCACACATTGTCTTTCCTTAGAAATAAATCACTTGTGCTGTTGAAAATTGATTAGTCGTAGAAAGAACACATCCAATTCTTCACACATTTTGAAGATCAAAAAAAAAAGGAATAAAATATACTATGTATTTTTATGCACATTATTAATATAAAATTGGGCCATTAATAATACAAGTTCATGAGAGAGTTTAGAGCCGGTGCGTTTCTTCATATGATCGTTGGATAGCATAGTAAATTATTGATGCAGATTACTAGAGCAAGAGAAGGATTGCTGGATCAAAAGATCCTGACTGCTGTCTCGTTAAATTATGGTAAGTTAAGCATCAATATTTTCCCTCTCATCAACTCGCATGTTAACATTACTGACCTTTCCTTGCTAGAAGATATAGCTGTAACAGAGTGCTCGTGAATTGTCGATTCTGATTGGTCAGAACGTATTGAATAATTTTCTATCTACAGCAGCTCTGATTGTAGTTTCAGCTGCAATTCAAATCGCAGGTTTATATTAATAAATATAAATTCTTATTACTAAACCATAAGTATAGTAACAGCCAGATTAATATTACTTAAAATAATCAACGTCTAGGTGGTAACTCTCAATAACAGTAAAGTTCGTTGTTGATGATTTTCCCCTAACAGCATGTCTCAGGGTGTTTTATTCCTTCCACAAAGCAAAATGCAACTATTTTCTCATGAGTTTTTATTTTTGACATATTCATCAATCAAGAAATCTTCTGTATCATTACTTGCTATCAAAATTCTTGACAAATGCAGTCCTCATGACTCCTTCTAACTCCTGTTCTAAGTTCACATGTAGGTTTTAAAAATACCTAGGGCAACCTTATTAAACTGCAATGACTGAGTAATTCCATGTGCTGTTTATTATCTCTAACTCTTAAGTGGCTTTGTTTGACTGTTTTTAGAAGTAGTTTTAGTAGACTAGCAGATTAGTCTTAAAAAGATTAAAAAGATGAAATTTATACACTATATCAGGGGTGCAAAATATATGGCCCATGGGCCGTAACCGGCCCGCCTGATGATTCCATGCATTCCATAAGTCAAGTAACGGAAATGAAATGCAATAATGTAATGGAAATGTAAAGAATTAATCACACACGGATGCAGTTTCTTATATAGCCACTAGAGATCCTCTTGTCAGCGTCCTTAGGCTATACATGCTTACTGTTGCTAATGGTTACTTGTAATCTTTGGGTATTTCTAACATAACGTGAAAACGTGGGTATGCGCAAAATGTCTCTTTCAAAGAAACTGAAGGTGGATTCTGAATGCCGTATATGCACAGAAAAACTGATAACTGAATATTTCTTTAGGGGAAAAAAAATGTTTAATTTGCTCCCAGAAAGTGGCGGTCCTCAAAGAATTTAATATTTGACAGCATTACGATACAAATCATGCGAAGAAGTACAGCCAGTATACTGGCCACTTACAATATCATTGTGATGTGGTGAAATTATCTGTCTGGTCTTGTATCAGTGTTATCCTTCATGTTGTGTGTTAGCCTAATCCTGACTATTATGGCTGTTATATGAAAATTTACCTCAGAATTCATTTTGGGTAATAAATAAGTGTCAAGTTCAATTTAAATTTTTCTGATTGAAGGTGATCTATATGGTCAAAAGTTTGTGAACATCTGACATTCACACCCATATGTGGATCTTCTCCAAACTCTTGCCACAAAGTTGGAAGCACACAATTTGTCTAGAATGTTTTTGTATGTTATAGCATTACAATTTCACTTCACTGGAACTAAGGCCCAAAGCTGTTCCAGCATGACAATGCCCCTGTTCACAAAGCAAGCTCCATGAAAACACAGTTTGCCATGGTTGGAGTGGAAGAACTCGAGTGTCCTGCACAGAACCCTGACCTAAACCCTACTGAACACCTTTGGAATTAACTGGAACGCTGACTGCACCCCAGACCTGCTCAATCAACATCAGTGCCTGACCTCAGTAATGCTTTTGCAGCTGAATGACCACAAATCCCCACAGGCACGCTCCAAACTCTAGAGGAAAACCTTTCCAGAAGAGTGGAAGGGGGACAGCCAAGGTGGAGTAAATCTGAAATTGGATGTTCAACAAGCACATACACGTTTTATAGTCAGGTGTCCACAAGCTTTTGGCCATATAGTGTATATTAAGACAGCTGATGACTATTGGAATTAGCCTCTACAAACATTTATGTAAGTTTATGCCAGTTGTCAAGAAGGGTTTATGTAGGCATTATGTTGCCCTATTACCTAAGGCAATATAATTACACTGTATGTAATGACTAAGATATGTAACTCCTAAGTAATGTGTTTTTATTTTATTTTATATAAACCTTAACCTTGAGATAAAGGTTTTTAGTGCACCTAAGTTTAGTGTTTGACTTGATACAGTGCTGTTAGGGAATAGACATGTGGGAGTTTGTTAGGAAAGGATTTCCTGCAGAACAAACAGAATGAAGCTCTGCAGGTTTTCCTTCTCACAATATAGTGTGTGGCCAAAACAATATTCTTTAGAGACATAGTGTTCTTTTTCACTTACTCAAAAAAAAAAAAATGTGTTTTTTAGCACTTTCTTACACTTATGAACATTTATGGCATGCCTGTTGAGAACTTCACATTGTTGATCTAGAATTAGAGTTAAGTTAAGCACATGTAATTAGGATTTAATAGCACAATTGCAATATCCACATTCAGGCCTCGAAATTCATGCTCAGAGTTATAAATACACCAAAAACATTAAATGCCATATAACGGTAATATTAAACACATAATTATGACAGTATTGGCCTTGGAATTGAATCTTTTTAAATACATTAAATACACAAACAATTCATTAGTAATTAATTGTTTGATTAATTCATTATAATCTCATCCAGTTAAATTACACAAAAAGGTTTTATTGAGTTTTTATTTTTAATTTATTTTAATTTATGAAATTGCTTATCAAAAGGGCCATATTTTTATGGATAAAATTAGATACAAAATTTATAGCAGATAAATGATTGGTCAGCTTATCATTGGCATGTTATGATATGAAAAAAACAAAAACAAATAGTAAATAATAGGATGTGCTGGATCAAGTACTATTTTATAAGCTGAATAATGGTAGTGGAAGCCATATTGTTGAAATAAACCAAACTGAATGTGATTATTACAGCTAGAACTATTCATGCAGCAATATTCCAGACTCCTATTAGATATTTATTTCAATACTTGCCAGTTTCTTGTTCTTATATCACTGTATTTGTCTCATAATGTTTTTTTTTTAATTGTGTTGCTTTCATATTACATCATGATACATTTGCCAGCAAGGAAAAAAGTTATTTCCTTCTTCAGTCTGCATTTTCTATCCCCTGTTTTGTGTGTGTGTGTGTGTTATACAGCCTGACTCTGAGTCTATGTTTCACTACTTAAACATTGACAAATCTTTTGGACTAAAGTCGCTCTCATTGCATCTTTATATGTTTTGTGCAATATGCAATGTCGTCCACTCTGTGCTGTTGACACCACTACTTATTTAACCATCCAATTAAAACTTCCTTTTGAAGCTAATGTAGCTATGCAAGGTCATATGAAGGACACTGAACCAGTACCCTGACCTCAAGGAATCCTTGAATAAAGATATTCATTAGGCAGTCATTTTGAAGCGCCTTATATTATCTGTGCTTTGAAGCCGAAATATTTGGTCTGACTCACGCTATTATTTAAACGATGCTTGAGAAGCTAGAGGAGAGTGCTGTCTCTGAGGCTCCTTTTAAAGTTCCTAATTGAATGTGTCCTTCAACAATCCTGTCACCTTTGTATCAAAGCTTTTAGATTAAAAGACTCATTAACTGAGAGCAAAGAATTGAAAGAGAGGCTTTTGAGTGAGTTAAGTGAATCAGTCTGTAAAACTAAAGTTCTAGAATTTGCCTTAGAGCACCTACGTGCTGTAAAATAAATAAATACATAAATACCATAAAAGTGCCCTGCCAAAAAGCAGGTGCAAATATTTCCTTGGAATGATGTGTTCACTGTATTGATTTTAGAGTTAGATGCAGAGGTAAAGAGATACCAAATCAATTTCTAGCTGCCCCTAAAGGTGTAGGGACCATTACGCTATGTAGGCACTGGCAGTTGCATCCTTTTAAATGAAATCCACACAAGCTGAAATGCTGAGAGTCAAGCTAATTAGCCCTGAAGTTGTCTGGAATGTCTGCATCTCCGAACCCTACAATCTCCTGTCAGCCACCGTGGCACTCGCATCTCGCTATTTGAAGCAAACGTTACATTTGATATCCTGCAGTACTGTTTTGGAGATTTTTTATTGCTACATCTGATGCTAATTGAATGTTGATGCGAAAAAGTCACAAGGATGAAATGAAAGCAAGCTCTTTAATGCAACAAGAAATGGCATTTTAATTGCTCATGATATGATGAGTGTATAACCTGCTTTGTGCTCTCTGTAGTCATAGAAACAACAATACCAAACTAACATCCAACATTTGCGGGAATAAATTATTCCTTTGATTTAGATGAATATAAGAAGTACAGAAGGAATTACTTGTAGATGGGCTGTTATGGGGGAAAAAAAATCAACAACATGGTGGTGCAATGCAGCCAACCCAAAGTTGATTACTTTCCAAAAACAGCTTAGCTTAAGTGTTCTATTCCTTGTATAATACAGCAATTTACCCAACAATCGAATTTTTAAATAAAATTTATTAAAGAATGTTGTACTCATTATCCATTTATGGTTACATTTAATTTTGTTTTCTCAGCAGCCTCTTCCCCCCCCTCTTTTAAACTCTCTCTAAAAGACTTTACTTCTGATTGATTTACTGACACTGGAGACTCCTTCCATAAACATACAAGTTCCTGTGTAAGGTTTATTTGACAGAACCGATTAAGTATAACTGTTAGAGCTGCTGTTCTAAAATGTTTCAGAACCTTTTGACCAATCAGAATTGAGAATTCAGCACTGCTGTATTACACATGTTTAGGTTATGACGTCCAACATAATATAAAGCTTGCTGCTTTGGTTAAAATGAACCAATTACACTGAACAAGAAGTTGTTGGTGGTCATGAGAGAGCTCTTCAATCTGAGCACAAAAACTCATTTCAGATCGTTTGGATCACATAGATATGGTGCATTATTGGATTTGTGTTTAATCACATGATAGTGCCAGCTTACGTCTGCTCATTTTTTGGTTTTACACGGCATCCAATGCTTCTCATTTAAGTGTCTAGCCATGATTTTCCAACATTGATGATGCCAGTTGCGCTGGTCCCATTTTTTCGTCTTGGTGAAGCCTTTCATCATGCTCACAACTGACTGCAGAGAAGAAGTCTAAATTTGAATGTGTAAAAATGGAATCCTTAGTGTCAAGATGCTCCCCATGGTTTTGTATGCTTGAAACATTTTGTCAACCAGCTGGATGTAGGTTGGTGTTCTGTAGTTCCCAAGGAAATTTGCAGCAACATTCTTGAATGCCTTTAATGCAGTTTCCTCCTGCCCCACTATGCAGTAAACATTCACGTCACCAATTAACTAATGGTCATCTGAGGATGTCTATGTATTACGGAGTTGTTCTGTGCTATTATGTCAATCCCTGATGTGATCATGGTCCAACACTATTTAGAATTTCTATGTCCTACTGTATATAATCTGCCATTTTGAATGAACATTTCTTTTATTTTTGGTTGCTGCATTGTGCTTCAGAGCTCTGGTAGCTCCCACCACCTGAATCCAGGCTTCATTAATTGACTTCCAGAAGTGCCTACTTTGCATGCTGAGGTGGACACCTGTGCTATTTCTTAAGACTCATTATGTTGAGAACTTCATGGGAGTTTGGACACTGTGGTGCTCTGCAGGATCACGCCTACTCTGTTTAGAAATAATGCTCTTACAATGAGCTGTTTAGTACAGTATGTACAAATTTCTGTCCTTCATGAGTCACTTATGTGAATAGGACGATATCAGTCACAGAGTCATTCTTTTCATTCATGTGTTGATGAAACCTTTTTCTTGTCTGGAAAGTTTGTTAAAATGTGTTTTCATAACTACTTCTACCTCCACTAAATCGATGCGTGTTCTGGTCCTTGGAGCTTTCATTCATGAATATGATTTCCTTATATAAGTAGTCTTATTTCAGCTTCTTTCTTTTTTTGTTGTTGTTGTAATTGTAAAAATTGTAGTCTAAGTTAGTTTATCGCTACAAGAAAATGGTGAAACATGTATTGTAATCTCAAATATATCTAAATACTCAAAAAGGTTATCTCTTCTTGAACGTTACTGTATCGGTAATTCTATATAGTTCTGATTATTAAATAAGGAATTATACACTAGGGGGCATGCTGTTAAAGAGAAATATCAATGACTATGTGGTGTGACGTGTGTTGACACAAAGCATAGACAGATAGATAGATGGCAAGCAAGCAGCTGATTTTCCTTACCGCTCTCACCCTGAGGTTAATTAGTTTCCAAAAACAGTTTGTCCTGGACTGTTTTATTCCTCTTATAACACAGCCATTTTTCAATGCTAGCTACTTTTTATTAATTAAAAAATGAAACATTATACTTTCTATCCTTTTATAGTTACATTCAGTGTTGTGAAATGTATACACAAGTTAGTTCCTATGCTGTATATAGTGTAGTACATAGAGTGAGACCTCAGTTAATAAGACAGAAATAAAACATATAAATTTGTTGCACAAAGACACTGTAAGTACATCAAGTTTTCCGAGTAATACACATACCCTTCTGGGTTCCATTGAATTTCAAAATGTATATTTGGTGAACTGCACAGAGAAAATTGTCTTTTTTTTTTCTGCGAGGTCATATAATAAATGATTCTCAGGGTCCTGAGTCTTTCATTTCATTCAGTTGCTGTTGCCAGGCTTCGTCTAGTCTGGAATGTTTATCTGTGTGTGTGTGTGTGTGTGTGTGTGTGTGTGTGTGGATTGGATAAGTCATATTTGCCATTACGTTTGCACAACATCTACCTTTTCTAGTGGCCAGTGAGTCCTTGGAAGTTTTGTTCAAGACCGAGATTCCCTCTTTCATTTGATTCAGTGAATCTTTTTATTCAAAATCAAGATTAACTTCGTTAAAGAGTGTTAATTATTAATTATTAAAACGTGGGGGTAATGACATAAATTGTAAATAAGTAAGCAAGATGTTCAATCAGGCTGTACTTCAATTTGAGCAAATGAATCAGTGAATGAATCTGAATGAATCCTTTTGCTGAATGATCTCAAATGACTCATTCGGGGGACACTCAAAAGTCTCAAATGTTGAATGTTTTCAGCTCTAGAGTGTAATTTGTCACAGTTGTCCATACACACACACACACACACACACACACACACACATGCTCCTCTGCTTCTTGTTCCATTTGATTTCATCATTTCATGATTCATTTCATCTTTCCCATTCAGGGGAAGAAAACACACCTGGCTGGATCTGTGCAGAAGATGACGGGAGGACAAAGGCTCCACTCTGGTGTCCACTGCTTGCCTGTCGTATGCCTGTCTTCACCTCAAAAGTCCAGGACTGTAAGGTTAGCAACTGCCAATATCTTGACAGGTCTTGTGTGTGTGTGTTCATACTTGGTTACACTGCGAGATTAGAAACTATGGACCATTGGAAACAAAACTTTGTTTTGAACTGTACTTTTAAAAAAAAAAAAAAAAAAATTGATTAGCGGAAAGTTGTGCTTTTTTTTGTTTTTAAGACAAATATCCCTGGTCATTCCTCTGCGAATTCTGCCATTTCTAGCCTGAGGAGATTGAAACTGTGCACCAGCACCACCTTTAAAGGTGCGGTCGGAGTGTAGGAATGCCTTGCAAGAACATGGCAGACTTGTGAAATGATAAGTTGACACCGAAACCTTGCCAGAGAAACTGGCTGGAGAGAAAGTGGCAATCGATAACGGCTGTTAAGCCTGGTGAGTCTTTCATAGATCAAAGCCTGAACTTGAGTGAGAGACACGTTAAAAGCGCTTTCGTGGTCAGTCAGAAAGGTATAAAATCAATTTGTACTGTCTGTAAGATGATAGCACAGACTACATTTTCAGCCCTAATGTTGTTACGGGACTTGCCTCTGTGTTGCAGGATGAGGCGCCAAATTACCGTTGCCTCCATGGGAGGATGTTATAAAGTGATCATGCAATTACTTTAATGACTGTGGGACACCTGAGCATAAATCAATGCGCCTGCATTAAATTAAGGTTCTGTGCTTCAACCCAATAGCCAGGAAGTTGAGGGCTAAGAGAACTCTAGATCTGCAGGAACTCAAACTCTTTCCAAGAAATCATTTTTATATACAGTACCATTGCCCAAGTTCTCGATGTAGTTCTGTTCTATATACTGTATGTGCATACTTAACAGTTCATATGAATGTGCTCTTTTTTAATACATTTTTATTTCTATGGCAGACGCTCCATATAAATGGATTTTAAAATGTGTGTAATCATTGATAGGGTGAAGTATTCTGTGAGGAAGCCCTTTCGGAAGGAGTCTCCATTGCCAGTAACACTAAATAATTAAATAGTGTAAAAATAATAGTGAGAGGTAAAGCTAATGCTCACTAGAGTTCACTAAGGCTGTAACCAAATTTGACTGTAATCCGTTTTTAAACTATTATATAAATCTATTTATATAATTATGTAATTATTAATTACACATGTTCTTGTTTGGGTCGTTTTTTTTTTTTTTTTTTTACAAGTACTTTCCAAATCTTGTGACCTTTTTCCAACGAATGAAGTTTTTAACCAATGAATGAAAGAGTTTTCTGGGTATGCTTTCAGCCCTACATGTCTCTCAGTCATGATTGTTTTTCTTGGCTTTCTGGTTAATTTAATTATGTGTTCTGTGAAACCAAACCTCACAGCAAATAAAGCAAACGTAAAAATGACAGCAGCACTTAAACACTCCATATTCAATCAAGTTAATGAAATTTGCCGCGTTTGAGGATTTAACACAATGTACTGAACCGTCATGGCAGGAAAAGAATACCCATTGTTTATTCAGAAGAGGATGAGGTGAGCCACCACCAATTTGCCCCTGAAATCCACTCTATTTGAGGACAAATGGTGGCATCTTAACTGTCAGATTGTTGGTTAGCATTTGTGGCTTTGTTGAGAAGGAGTAATAAGGTAAATGTGGATTAATATGAGCCAGGCTGCCAGGAGAGACATTTTCTCACGGACAGAAGGTGGGTTTAGAATTAATTATTGGAATTATTGTTCCACCAAATGACTCGAGGGAAAGGTTTAGTCAGCTCTACCTTTTCCCAGTTTCCTTCAATGTCTTTGTTTTTTTTCATCTCCATCCTCACCCTGCTAGTGGGTTGAATTATTCCATGCCAAAGCCTCCAAACATCTTTCTTCAATCTTGGCAGCTGTCTGACTTGGCAAAGTGTTCGTTAGTGCAAGGAAGGGAAACATCTGCGTCGTGGGGATGGCGAATGTTAACGACCAAGATTAAAACAAATGTGGCCAGAGGGGATCAGGGCTTTTACCATTGTAATATGATTGTAGCTTGACTGTTATCTTGGGGTCATGTGAGGAACAGTGGTAGACCACAGCACAGTGGTAGACACAATAGATAACAGTTTCAGAGGCTTCTTTATCCAAAACTCACATGGTCCCCCAGTCAGGATCTGCATTTCTGTACCTTTCAGCTGTTGCATATGGAATCATTTCTAATAAGAACATGGTATACCATTGGAGCTGGATGTAGTGGTGATTAACGTGAAGAGTTCTCATATTAGCAATTGCACTGGTTCAATCCAAGTTTGCTCTGAACTCATCTTTTCCATTCCGCCAGCTTTCATCTCAACATCAACAAATGACCATTAAGTCGTCTGGCATTATGTTTTCATTGCCCGGACTTTATTAAACAGATTCAGAGTTCGTCTCTTAACTTCTGAGAAAACATTTCACCAGAATTGACTTCCGCTACATATTGAGTGCCTCACAGAACTATGAAAACTTCTTTATTCTGTTTAGCTCTTATTTGAAAGTACTTTTATACCTCAGGGATTTCATCATGGTTTCTTTGAAGTGAATGATGACATGGAAAAAAAAAAAGAAGAGATTTTGGAAAAATCAGGCATCTTTTTTTTTTCAGTGTAGGTCTCATGTGGAGAGATGTTGACTTTGAAGTAACAGAGTATGAGACTATCCAGTTAGGTTTTAACCCAAAACTGGGATGTTATATGTTTGGGATGTAATATGGATACAGATGGGTGACAAATTAAAGGAAAACTTGAAAGTCCAGTGCCAATTTACCAGCATGGTTTGGGCCCAACACAATTATTAAACCACCAACTGAGGGAGTATCTTTTGGAAGAACAGAGAATCTTTTGTACATTGCTCCATTACTGTTCCAAGGACTTGTAGAGTCAATGTCACGGTGCACTGAAGCGGTTCTGATGGCTCTTGGTGGCCTAGCACCTTTCTTTGTGGTACTAACATACATTCTTTTTGGTTTTCTTTGTAGCGGAAGTGACCTTAAATCTATTTCATTTATTAATTTCCAGGAATGTTTTTCTGTCTTCTCATCCCAGCTCAGTATTGAATTCTATTTTTCGATTTAGCATGACTTCAAATAAATTCACCCTGAAAATTGTTAGCTACTTCCATGTAATTGTATAAATAGAACATATCTGAATTAGACAAAATGTCAAAATTTTGGAAAATAAAGTAAGTAAGTAAATTCAGACTTCTTTGCCAGAGGTCTAGCGAAATGGGGTAGCCAAGTTAGACCCACTGACATCATGTGGCTCCCCTTTCTACATTATGTACGGCCTTCATAGGATCCCTGTCAGACATTAAATGCACACAGCTAAGTAATAGTTATAACGTTAGGCTATATCTTATGAAATATGCTAATGTCATGAATTTAATATCATTAGTTAATGGTAGCTAATTGAAGAATTCCAATGTTTACCCCACCCTAGATAGCCACCCCAATACAGTGATGGGTCTAACCTGGCCAGTCCATAGTAAAAGGTATGGGTATGCCCATCAAAAATAGGTGTGAATACTCTTACTTTATTTTGCCACATTAAATTATATTTTTAATACTTTAGATATGTTCTAAATGAGATATTAATCAGAATTTTGTGACAGTGCCAGAACTTTATTTTCGGCTGTCATTGGTCACAGTGACACTAAGTCAGCTGTCACAGCTGCTACGCACTGTAAGACCACCAGTCTCAACTAACGACCAAATAATTCTTTGATGATGTGCATTGTTTGTTTGCGACAGCAATATCAGGATAAAATCATACAATGTAAACCCGGCTTAAGGCAGCTAACGAATCAGACGGGAGGCTCACAAAAAGGAAGTTCATCCTGTCAATCGCTTGTGATTTCCGATGTGTTATTAACTCATTGACTTATCGCCATCTGCATCCTCATACGTGATTAGTTTGCAGAGTCATGTCATTATATTCCCCGGAATGGCCTGCAGTGTGGATTACTCGAGGGTGTGCAATCTTTTTGGTCTTTGTTGATCACTCCTGTGTAAGTTGTCTAGCTTTGTGATTGAGTTCTTTGACCATGGCCCTCTGGTGCTCCTATTGTCCCATCACTCCTGCTGATGTTCTGTGTGGTGAGTGAGATGTGCCATGCCTCCACCAGCAGCCCCCAAACTCCTTGACTGACTGCCGACTGCAGATGAGATCGCAGAGTGACACCTCCAGCGATAGCGAACATGCGGGCCGAGTCTATTTATAATGCCAGTTGGAAAGGGACTGATATACGACGCTGATGACTTGCTGCTAGAGGGGGGAGAAGAAACCCACACATCTTGGTCTGATGCATGGCATGACCTGACATGAAATATAGATCAAACATCGTCTCAGAGAAAGGTGCCCTTCTCGTTTCATGCCAGCCCTCTATTGATTTAGGCTTTTCTTGTTGTCTGGTTGTTTTTTTTTTTTGTTTTTTTTTTTGGAGTCATCATGATGAAACCTTCCTTCCATTCAGAGCACGTAGAGATGACTCCTTGCTTCCTTTCTTTTAACTCCCGATTTTGTTGTTTTCTCAGCTCCGTGATGAGCAGATGCTGCAGAATGGATTAAAAACTCTTCCTTGCACATCTCTTCTCATGTGTTGCGACTCTGCCTCTCTTCTTCTGCAGCACTATATCCCTCTGGCAAACACAAACATGTAAACAGCAGGGGTGCTGAAAAAGTGCCTGCGCATGTTTAAGAAGCATCAACAAGACCTGCAGTCATATATCTGCATGCCTTCATCAGGAGGGCTTTGGGTTATTAATTACTGATGCCACAGCCTCCCACCTGCCTGGTACGCCCTGCTTCTCCTCCATGCCTTGTTATGGATTTGTGTAATTAATGAAGAAGGCCATTGATTTTTTTTTTTTTGTTTTTGTTCCCTGAAGAAGACTCCTTCCATCCACTCCTAATCTGCCAGTTGTTTATTCATACCATGCTATTGTCGCCGAGTGTCAAGGCTGAGTCGGACTGATTTTCCGCCATGTCACCAGGATCAGTAAAGGCCAAAGAAGCATGCCCTCAGCATGCACACTACGTCAGAGATGGAAGCAAGTGTCAATCTGATTCCGTTCTTCACTGTTAGATCACAGCAGGCCTGTCGCCTGGACTGTCACGGCCCAGACCAGTGAAAGCTCTATGGTCATGGAAAGCTCACCAGGATCTCATCACAGCCTGGGGAAAAAGTACTGAATGCTCCTATTACATTTCAGTCACTTTTGCATTAAACAGCCAATATTTGGCCCATGCTACAGGATATTTAGGCCGATTTTAGAACTGATTTGCCTTTCCTGATGCTGGTGTCCCGAATTCAGGCTGATGTTGACCAATAATTTTCAGCATGCTTCTATGCTAACACCTCGCTACTCCTTTAAGAGCAAAGTGTTAAATTGTTTCATGAATGCAATGTACTATAACCTAACCATGGAATCTCCCATTTGAAAAAGACTCTTGACTTTCCCTTCATGCTCTGCGAGCCACACAGATGTCTTTACCCATTTAAAAAAAAAAAAAAAAAAATCAAAAGTCATGTCTGGACAGGAAAATCTGCAAGATCTGCAAGGTTGAGCTTCTGATCTGTGAGCGTAATCTGAATGTGTGTGGTGGAATAACACTCAACGAACCTCAAACGCTCAGAAGAGCAGCTGACTTTCCTCCATTGTGCAATACAGCACTACAACTTGGTGACAGTTTTTTTATTAGGACTCTCGCCTGAGGATTGCAACCAGGATTTGCTACATTAATCAGAGTGCATAGCCAGCAGCAGCAAAAACTCTTGACGCATCAGTGTGTTCTGGGAGAGAATGCCTCGGTAATGATCCTACTTTTTTTTTTTGTGGAGTACTCGCCTGCAGTCATCCGAGCTAGACAAACATGTAATGATCTCTCAGGTGAAGTTTATTCCCACTGAGCTATTAAAGGGATGTGACAAGTGGGAAATGGTTTGAAGGGGCACTGAATAGAGCAGAAGGACAGCTGTTCTTTTTTTAACAGCTTGAAAGAATGGATGTGCTACCTAGAAAAAGGCATGCTAATCTATTAATAGGTTGCGTTATATAATGTTCCAACACTGGATTTGTGGGGGCATCTGATTAACTAGATACTTTCCTTTTTGTCCTGGGCTTGAAGTATAGGCACATCCACCTCTCCATGCACTTTTAACCAGTAGAGGGCAGTGTGACTCTGGTGTGTAGGTAACGGAGGTAGTATTGCACCAATGCAGAAGTGCGAGGTCATCTGTATAGGGGCTGATCTGTTGCTTTGACAGTTACGTGCTAATTACTGGACCTCATCCCTGCTCCAAAAGTGCCTTGAGCATGGCATAAAGTGTCTTGCCCTCCATTCCCCCACTCACTATCACCTCATTCTTATTGAGTGAGCAGGCAGCCACTAATATAACCTTGACGAGAACGGGAAAGCACAAGCAAAATGTGCTAATTTAAACGTCAGCACTCCGTTTGACTTACCCTTAACAGCATGAGGATACTTTATGAGAACAGTGCTTCACCGCACCCTGCTAACGCCTCGTCTTTTGTTTACCACACTCCTGCGAATTTCCTCGCTTCATACCCTCCTCCTGCTCCTCGATGCTAATTACACTGTCAGTCCTCTCCACCTGATTACACCACATGGACCACTGGATAATGTCAAAAAATTAAATGCCTCAGTGAAAATCAATTGTCTTGTAGAGTAGGGCACTCAGTTTGTGACTGGGTGAGGTAAATATGTCCTCTGGTGAAAACTGCGGCAACTTGAAGTGTCCCATCTTCCACAAAAAAACCCCAAAAACGTTTCATTTGTGTTTCGCCATCACCAAAGGCCGATAAGGTAGATGCTCTGGAACAAAACAGCAGAGGACTAGGTGATATAAGCCTCATTCCATTCCTTATCAGGGCTTGATTAGTAGTGGTGCTTTGTAATTGAGATTACTGTGAGCTGAATATTAAACTGCTTTTCTTTGGGCATTGCTAGGAAGGGCGAGCATCCTTGATTTGTGTTGGCTGCTTGACAACACTTCCTGCTTCACCACAGGGGCCTAAGGACCTTTTATTCTCTTCTCTCAGTCATCGGATCAAGAAGATTAACCACACGTCCTTCTCTTAGCCTTCACATCTGTTGTTTTCTGCCAAACCCGACCTGGCATTTCCCTGTCAGGTTCTGGAGGCTAGCAGACATTCTCACACTTTAGGATCTCCTGGTTTCATGCTTGGCATGAAATAAAATAATGGTGTGAAACAGAGGGACTCCTGGCTCCCAGTCCTCTCTTTATCCCCATTTTATATAACTCCAATTTGGCATTGTTGTGCTGTGTCAGAATATTGGTGCCAGGAGGGATGATGAAACACGCTGAGTCTCTCATTGAATTAACTGGACGCATCATAATCAGATGCACCAAACATAATAATAAAAAAAAAAATTCAGTCCACACATGAATATGAATGTGGCTTTGTGATATGCTGGCAATGTCAGACGCTGCTCAGAGCACTAATATGCTGAAACACTTGCTGAATTTCTGCCGCCTACTAATGATATGATGTCTGTGATAATAGCCAAGGCCTGTTAAAGAATACCTTGAAACAAATTAAATATGTTTATATCGAATATTTATCATGTGTTTAGTGATTCTGGTGCTGATTTGTTGGTTGGTGTTGTATTTTTGTTATTCCTGTCAGAAGTTAGAGGACACGGGGGACATTCATGGCAAAGTGCAAAAGTTCTTAGCTCTGTCCTGAAGACTTTCCTGTGGGGTAAAACTTACCATTACAAAGTGCTGATACTGGAGACTCCTTCCTTCAACAGTGCTCTTCAGACTCTTCAGAATAGTTCAATAAAGGGTTAAGGTTATGAAGCCTAATAATGCCAATCTATGACAGCTAACACCAGTGATTTTGGTTGTTCCACCAAAATCTGCTTATTTCAACCTGCATCCACTTGTCGGTTCGATTAAGATACTATATGACAATAAATAGCAGGCAGGTGCATGGTATTCTGTTTGACAGGCCGCCATGAAGCTTTCAGACTCCTTGGTGATGTTTATGAAGGAGGAACTGCAGCTGTCTGTATTAATTCAGTTGAAGTGGAACCACAGTGCTTCTGATGCTGCTTGCCAACACACTGTCGCTAGTTTGTATTCCTCCCCTCTACACCCTTGTATCGAATTCCTATAGGCTAAAGGACTGCTAATTGCAGAGTGCATGCAGCAGAATGTTAAAAAACACCCACGTATGGCTTTAATGTAAAGTTTCTCCCTGTCAACTCCTACTTCACATTCTTTGCTTTTAAAATAACTGAAGAGTAAGACATGAAGCAGCTCTAGTTTGGCCATGAGTAAGGCAAAAAAAAAGTCAGTGCAAAATGCATTAACAAATTAACTTTATATGAAGTTGAGTTCCCTTTCAAAGGGAGCTCAATGTTGTGTGAGTTTCACGCTGTGGGAAGCACCATCGCGCGGGACTGGTATCTGAAGCTTGTGCAACATCATGCCTATTTATAGGCCTGCCGTGATCAGGTGAAGTGGCAATTAAGCACATGGCGTGATAAAAAACGGCACCCATGAACCGCACCTTCAGCCTTATCATCTTCAGTGAGACTGCATGTCGGTCATTTGTGTAATGCTCACAAAAAGACTCTTTGTTTCCTCTCTATCTTTAAAAAAAAAGAGAGAAAAACCTCTTTACTTTTCTGTCCCTTTAAAAAAAAAAAGTGTGAGAGAGAATTCATGAAGTGTGTCACACCTTGCTCTCATTTCATCACGGGGAGGATGGACACACACTGCTATGTGAAGTGTCTAGGGTTGGAGCATGCCAGGGCAGCCTCGGGAGGTTTGACTGTGCGCCTTGTGAACACCTTACAATTAGGCAGCTCCGCTCGCAGCTCGCTCTCTTCTCGGCTGAAAGGAGTTGGGTTTCAGAGTCTCACGGATCTGGGCCGGCCACTTGCAAGGCAGCCAGCTGGCTCAGGCCCTGGGGATCTGGTATGGATCTGGAAGAGGACCCGTAGAAAAGCACTGCTCTATCTCTTGCTCTGTCTTCCGGGTCCGGCTCTCTGCCAGATTTTGGAGCTTGCATCGCGACTCCTCCTTCCGCTATGGAAAGCAAAAAAAAGGACTTTAAGGAGCCAGAAGGGGGTGACATGGCACCAAAAATGGAGAGCAGCTCTCAAGCGTATAAAGAGCTGCTTGAAATGATTACTAAGGCAGTTGAAAAGCTAAATCTAGACTGGCCCGGGGAAGAGTAAGTGGCAGGCTGGACGAGCGCTTTCTCCCCAATGAAAATAAATCTCCCTCACACTGCAGAAAACTCCCCTTTTGTCCCAGAAGTGCATGATGAAATATCACGCTTCTCGGGAAAACCATGCAGTAGCCATATTTATAACCCCACGACGTCGGATTATTCGGCCATCAAGGGGAATTAACAGCATGGCTATTTAGCTAAGCCTGCTAATAGGCCAGTTCTGAGAATGATCATAAAGGCCAAGCAGAAAAAAAGGAATGTTCCTGAGGCGCCGCGGAGGGACGTATCAGGGGATGTGAGGTTGTTAGGGTTACGTTCGCGCCCCCTGTTCAGACAGGCGCAACCAGTTCTTCTCTGAGCAGGGGGAAATTTTTTATCAGTGAATGCAATGTACATTCCAGGCAACCGAAATGTGAGGGCAGACGTCCTGTCGAGGCAGGGGCTGAGGCCCGGGGATTGGTGACTCCATCCAGTGGTGGAAGTGGTGGAGTCCATATGGTGGTGATTTGGCCAAGCAGAAGTGGATGTGTTCACCTCCGAGGAGACAACACACTGCCCACTGTGGTTCGCCCTCAATCCTCCCACCCCTGAGGGCACCAACTCATAGATTCTGTTCTCACAACTGAGGTTATAGAGACCACGTTGAATGCTAGAGCACCATCCACAAGGAAATTGTATGCGCTCAAGTGGCTACTTTTTGTCTCGTGGTGTGAGGAACATTAGCTAGACCCAGTAAACTGCACAATAGCTATAGTCCTGGAGTTCTTACAAGGACGTTTCTCAGCAGGGTTGGCTCCTTCTATAGTCAGGGTTTATGTGACCGCCATTTCGGCCAGCCACGCCCCTATTTATGGAGCCTCTGTTGGGCAAAATCCTCTAACTTCGAGGTTTATGCATGGTGTCAGGCGGCTGAGGCCTTGAGAAAGGCTGAGACCTTTCTGTGGTACTGGAATGTCTGTCTAGTGCCCCATTTGAGCCCTAGAGTCAGCCTCAGACAAGCTTCTGACTCTCAAGGTAGCTCTTCTGCTGGCTCTGACATCTCTCAAGTGAGTAGGAGATCTACAAGCTCTCTGTTGCCCCTTCCTGCCTTGACTTTGCCTCTGGACTAGCCAAAGCCTTCCTATATCCTAGGCTGGATTATGGTCCTAAAGTACTTACATCTGCTGCCCAGCCAGTAGTGTTGCAGGCTTTCTGCCCTCCTCCGGAACATGAGAAATTGCACCTACTGTGTCCAGTAAGGGCTTGCTGTACTTAGGTACACCGCTCTGGCCAGTGGCGTAAGTCGGAGCAGCTACTGGTCTGCTTTAGTGGCAGCAGTAGAAGTGATGCTGTGTCAAAGCACCACATCTCTAATTGGATAGGGGAAGCAATCGCTATCACTTATGAGACAGTCTTGCTACGCCTCTGGGCATAAGGGCTCATTCCACTAGGGGGTTCACCTCCACGAAGGCTTTGTCCAAAGGGGTACCCTTACATGATGTGTGTGTTGTGTCGGGGTGGTCTACGCCACACAAATTCATTCGGTATTACAGCCTGGATCTACATTCTGCATTGGGCTTGAGTGTCTTGCAGTGACCCTCGGGCTTGGATCTTTTGAACAGGCCATGCTGTCAGTATGACAGAGTGGGTATTCTTGTTCCCACAGCGTGAAACTCATAGAACGTTGAGTTCCCTTTGAAACGGAATGTCTGGGTTACACATGTAACCCTGTTCCCTGAGAAGGGAACGTGACGTTGCGTAGCTTTGTCATACTGGGGCATACCTGTGAATTGTATCTTCACTTCAGATAATAGAGGCTGATGGCGTGGTTCACAGGTGCCGTTTTTATATCGCGCAACGTGCTTAATTTCCATGTCACCTGATCACGGCAGACCTATAAATAGGCATGATGTTACTCAAGCTTCAGATACCACTCACATGCGAGGGCGCTTCCCACAGCGTGATGCTCACACAACGTCTCGTTCCCTTCTCAGGGAACAGGGTTACATGCGTAACCCAGACATTCTTGTTTTGGTGATGTGTTTATGCTGTTATGTTTTTAGTTTGCTGTTGTGTTTCTCATTTGGTGATGTGCATTTAGTTTTGCTGTTTTTTTATTTGATGTTTTAGATTTAGTTTTGCTGTTATGTTTTTGGTTTTGCTGTTGTATTTCTGTACTAGCTGTTGTATTTTTCTTTTTGCTCTTGTCCTCTTGGCTTTATTGCGTTTTTGGTTTTGCTGTTGTGTTTTGAATTTTGATATTGTGTTTTAACGGATTTGAGGGCCACCATCAGTTTCCCTGTCTGGCTGCGAGTAGCTTCGCCTGAGTGCTATACCTTGATTTCCTTTGAATCGTGAGTCTCCGCTTTGCTCTCCTTGCTTCCTTTAGCCTGTGGCTAGTGACGAGGGAGGAAGAGTGTGGAGGTGGACATCAGAACCAGGCAATTATCAGTTAATAACCAACACAAAAGCTGTTAGTTTTTGCTAGTGTGTGGGAGATGCCTGTTATTTTTATTTATTTATTTATTTTTAATGAAGATTTGAGTGTTAATGCAAGTGCACAGTGACGCTTTCGCCTTTGTGACTCAGACTTTAAAAAAATAATAAATTATTCCTTGAGGTTGCTGCACTCACCAAACTGTGTGGGTTTACAACCTACCAGAGCTTATTAAAGGCTAATGGTGTGGTGTCCCAGCTTACCATCATGTTCACAATGTATCACTGGATTGTACTTCCAGAGGATTATGAGATTTGATATTAATGTCGTTGCTCATTACTTTGGCACTGGATGAAGTCAGACAGCAGCTTTTAATATTGCATTCAGATGAATTCAATCTGTAACTTGGTACATACCAGGTCTCACCTTTGCTTCAGTGGATAATAATCTGGATACTGTATATTTGTACCTTATCTTTTTCTCACACTTTGAATCTCACTGAAATGAAAGCAGGGTTGTAGCTATTATGTGTTTTGAAGTAACTTGGCAGTTGGTAGGAATTTACTCCAAAATACTGCTTAATTAATTAAGTAAGTAAGATTTCAACTGGTTCTTGCTAGTAACCTGAAAAAAAAAAAACACGCTAAAATTAATAATAAATGCTAAATAATATAATTAAAAACTCGTAATGAAATAATTATTTGAGTAGTTGTAACTTATTTGAACTAAATTTCAATCAGTAAAATCCACAGCTAAAAGCCACCATTTTTTTCCCTAAAAAGCCACAATAATAAATAGAAAGTTTTAAGTGAAACTACTTTTTTTTTTTCATTACATGCTGCTTTTTTCCTAGTTAAGCATTTTACAAAATCTTTCAAGTTACTTATAGTGTAATTCTCTCGTTCTCTCTCCCCACGCACACACAGTGGGGTCCAAAAGTCTGAGACCGTATCAGAGATCTGGGATTTTAAAAAAAAAGGAAATAAACAGAAGGATTTATAATTCTGAAATATTTCAAACAAGTACAGTAAATGTTCAATATCTTGTATATTTAATAATCAATATTCTGCACTATTTCTAGGTTCCTATTAATGCAAGCAAATGTGTGATATTGACCATGTTAACTGCTTGGTACAAAAGATCAGATTTCCCTCATGCCCAATTTTTTCTTCTTTTGAAGCACACGTTCAGACGACATGCTGATGGAGTTGATCTAAAAAAGGTTCATAAGGTTTTGCATAAACTTGTGGATTCCATGCCAGCTCGAGTGCACACTGTAATTAAAGCAACAAAAAAGCGGACCTACCAAATACTAGGAAACTCTGAAATTAAATGTAAATATGTCTAATATATAAGATCCTAATTTTCATTCAAGCTGTTATATAAAGTAATATTATGTGTCATGAAAATGGTTGTATTATATTAGACACAAATGGAAAATAGAAGCATTTTTGGTGGTGCTCTCAGACTTTTAGTCTATATATTATATTCATATACAAATAGATATTAGACATTATGATTTCATTTTCATTTTCTCCTTAACCATGCAGTATTAAAATGAAATGTAGTATGAGTGTGCTTGTACTGATCAGTTTTTTCTTGCACCAAGTGAATACCTAGAACTTAGGGGAGGTACTTGATGAATATACTTGAATGCAGAATGTTAAAAAAATAAATAAATAAATAAATATATATATATATAAATAAAATGTGTGTGTGTATGTGTATATATATTTATATATAAGTTAAGTAAATTATGTCTAAACTGGACATTATATGAATAGTAATCTAGCATATTCATACACAGTGGAAGGGTAAAGAGTGCAGTGAGAATACTTGTGAAACATAAAAATACTTCATCTGTCTTCTTCAGAGCATTAATCACAAGGCAGATGCCTGCTTGTTGATCAACGCATCTAATATGCGCCAAATTCAACCACAGCTGAACTAAGAAATGAACGTTTCACAGAAGCCGCAGGAGTGAAATCTAGAAATCTATCCGAAGGTGCAAACACAACATCTGTGTTGGATCCTGATGATGTTAATTGGTTATCGTTAATTCATTCTCCCACATCAAACATGGAAAGCGAAGCGACGTAATAACCCAGTCATTTGTAAACTGCTACACATTGTTCTGTTCATCTGACAGCTTGACAATTAAAACGGCAATCTTGCCGCACACAAGGTCACCTCATTAACATTTTGCGTGGTCAAACATCTGTGTGATTTTTTTTTTCATTTTTTTTTTTACCTTTAACCACTTGCCAAATGAATTCTCTCACATCTCTAACTGTCCTGATGTGGATGTGCTAATAATATTCCCTACACGTGCATCGTTAGATAATCCTAGTTCTTAACAGAATGTGATTCTTTACTTGGGCGGATCGTGGACATTATAATCACCACCAAGATACAACATATGGGCTGCTTTCCCTCGGAGGAATGGGTGGGTCATGTCCCATGTAGGGCACCAGGTCATGGGTACCACCAGCTGTGAACCTGGCCTCTAGCAGCATTGACAAATCTCTCTTTAATTAGCTCTCACCTGCTTTATCAGCTGCACTACAAACCCTGCGTCAGATCTTGCTTTCATTTATTCACCTGCTTGCTGTCTTTTCTTCTTCTTCTTCTTCATTGCGGTTCCTGGAGCTGAATGAGCAGCAGATGGGTTTTCAGAGGAAGTCTTGAAGGATGTGTGCCCTGCGAAATTGACTGGGTGGAATGGGGCATCATGTTGATATGTAAATCACTTTCTCACTGCTGATGGATGCACTATGCCAAGAGACTCGGACTGTGCACACATCAGTATTTAGACCTAAGGTGTAACTACAGGCTTACTGTAAGTGCTATTCAGACAGTCTGATCGGATTGTGAGTAAAATAGACGACGCCTGTCTAACTTATGTTGGACATCTTCTTAAAGTTCCCATGGAATCAAAATTGATTTGTTTTGTGGCTTTTAGTATGAATATATTAAGCTTTAAGGTTATCTATGAGCTAGTGCGCTCCAAAACAATGACAAAGTTTGCACTGAGAAGATATATGCATTCAAAATTTACAGTCTCTCTCTACCACCAATAAGGATCAACAATTTTTGTGACGACATTCAGCTTCTCATCAGTTTTTCTGTCAATCAAATGCTCTCTAAAATCTGAAATGTCTCGCCTCCAACATTATAAAAATCACCTTGCAGAAGTTGTCGGTTCGTGAGTGTGCCTCTGGCTGTTCGAACGCACATGTTTTATTCAGTTTTTCAACTGTAAGAAGGTTAAGAATGAAATGGCTTGATTTCATTCACTTTGAAGAAGGAGTTATTTGTGCCAGCTCACAGCTTTGTGACGGGCATCATTCCCATGATTCCTTCACCTATATTGGGATGTTTGGCGTGGGGTTTGCAAGATACTTTCAATTGGCAGAGACGGTTGTTCCTACCCTTTACACTGTAGGGGCATCGCCTCCACAAGTGAGTCCAACACATCGATACTGTTTGGGCTCGCGTCCATGTTACTAATCGTCAAGTATGCCTTAACCTGGGCTCTGAGGTAAGCAAAATGCTATTGGCTATTTAAAAACATGGAGGAGCCACTCGATAAGTCCCACCCTGACTTCCTGTTTGAGTGGAAATGGCATCAAAACATCAAATAACCCTGCGCGTGATGGGGCTTTAGCCTTAATCAGAGACATTGCTTATCATGGAGACAATTTTTTAAAATGTATAAAATGATGAACAACCCTTACTTAAAGAGAGCGATAAGCATAGCATCTTATTAACATTGATATTATTGATAGTATTTCATCAATTTGACTCAAGATAAATTAAAAGTGTGATAATGTATAGCGTATATCCTGTGCACATATTACTATTTCCTGTACAATTGTGAAATTGTACAATCTTTAGTGCTTTCCCATCTTCTCATTTTTAAATCCTATTTTTCTTATCTTTTTATTTTTTTAAAATTGTTTCTCAATTTTTTTTCTACATCATATTACATTTCCACAATGTCCACAGTTCAGTCCACAGTTGCTATTCCTGTTTTTTTGGGAGGCATAAAGCCAAGCACTTATGTTCAAAGGTGGTCGTCTAGACGCTACTGAAAAAAAAAAAAAACTGTCTCAGATGTTTCTACTGAAGAACAATCCAGCCTTCTCAGAGGTGTGAACTACATGCAGGTAATTTGCATAGCCTGAATGCTGAGCCCACAAAATCTATATAAGCAGGGACATAACCCAACTCTGGATATGCATAACTTCTGCATATTCTCAATTCATTGTTAAGTTCTACGAAGCCGAAAAATATTTTTTTATTATGTGGTGTCTATGTATGTTAATATTTTCCGAATGTGTTGATTACCGTAAACACCAATCTGTATTTCTCAATTTCAGGTAGAAATGCACTAAATTTCCTGAAACATGATCTGATCATATAGTACATAGTAATGTTATTTCCTGCATGCTTACGAATCGTCCCATATCATTAGTTGTTTACATTGTGGGCAAAAGTTATTGCATTGTCATGGATGATTATGGGAAAACTAGAATTTTGTAGCATTGTATTATTCTACATTGAATACTAGGGATACTAACAAATTAACAATATCAGGAAGGTCACCTTTGATTTCATGTCGTCTGGAAGACCTTCTTTTCTTGGGTTATATTTCCATTATTTATAGTGAAGCAGTCTATTCTGTAACTTTGAGGAATTGTTCAGTAACTACTGTGAAATTGTGAGAGTGAAGAATGTATATTCGAAGCTGCCAATGGCTCCTAGAGGGTTGAGGTCAGAGGTCATCAACTGGTGGACCTCGGTCCAGATATGGACCCAGCCAATTATTTTCAAGTTCTTGAAAAAAATTACTGTAGCAGCGATGATGAACTGAAAAAAAAAGAGAGAAAAAAAAAAACCTCTGGTAGTTTTAGTGAGTCTAGTTTTCTAAACATGAACCAGCCCGGTTTTTGTAGCCGATCTGTTGTGGTTTATCCAATCATATTAATTTATAAGCTAGAGGCATTATTTCAGAAATTCAGAAGTTTTAGAATTTCATAGATATCTCATTATATTACAGTTCACTGACAGTAAGGATGGCTTTTGTTGTCTACTTTTTTTGCACATAGAAGTATAAGATATTCTCTGTTTGTAAAGATGTCTCATCTGTTCAGAGTCTGGTAGCGTGAATGGAATTTTATGTAAATTAACATTTGCAAATTTTTGTTGAAATTTATGTTTAAGGGCTAGCTAAATGTTGTTTGCATATAATTATCAAATGTCATATATTTCAGTGGAAGTAGATCTTTTGCATTGACAGCTGGCAGACAGAAGTAAACCTGATCATGCAGCAATTCCTCATGGAGAAGTAAAATAACCCCCTTGCTTTAGCCGAGATAGACTGAGAGCTGCTATATTACTCTTACATCTGGACAGCAGTCAGGTGAGATGCCCTTTGTGGATCCAGAATACATTTGTTACTACAGGGAATCATATAGTCCATTTCTGGGGCCTCCAGATTGAATAGACAGCCAGATAGAACAACTTGCTATTCACTAGAGACTGGTCAAAGACAAAGTAATCTCCACCTGCAAAGATTGCTTGCATCTCACACAGCTAGAATCTCGAATGACTCGGACCACCGTGCACCGCTAGTGTGTACTTTTGTCATGACTGATGTTTGATTACCAATTAAACATATCTGTCCTAGATGGCGAAGGAGAAGATGGAATAAAAATGAGGCCCGGCAGCAGGACAGAATGTGCTGGATGAGTGTGAGTCAACGAGGTGATTCAATATTTAAGTGTGTGTGTGGGGGGGGTTGCTCATGTTGCACAGATGGCCTCAGGCAGTCATCTGACTCACTTTATTTTTGGTGTGTTTGTATTTGCACGTACATTTTGCAGATTGGGGGAGGAGGTGGTGGTGGGGTGGGGGGGGGGTTTAAGGCATGATTGATGCCATAAATTGCTTGTGATTGATGCTCACTTTCCTCTGCAGCATCATTAAATAGCATTAAAACTGCACAGATACTGACAAGGCCCCCCACCGCACCCCACACACAGACACAGCTCTCTACGACACAATTACGCATACCTTCTGCTCTGCCGCTTCGCTCAGCATTCATTCTCTCATGAAATATTACGATGGAGATACTGTTTGCGGTCTGTGAACATTGTAAAATTCCGTCAATGGTACGGTCCAGGACTGGTGTAGAATTTTTGCTAATTGTACAGCAATCCATAACAACATTGTCCATATCCTTATGAAACTACAAGCTTAATGTCATGTGCCTTTTAGTGTTTATCCCTGCTATTTGTAAGTAGATATTAGCACCTGATAATTATGTAGAAAAAAGCAACAGGTGGTAGCTTTAAAAAAAAAAAAAAAAAAATGCCCTTATATGAGGACAGCATTTTATTTTATTCATTGCAATTCACAAGAAAGTCAATGTACCAGACTATATTAACTTTAGTAACATAACTTTAAACAGTCACAAGCATTTGCAAATAAAAATTCCAGTGCAAACAAACACCAGTGTCAGCACACACACATAAGTACCATTCATTCATTCATTGCTTTGAGCTGACAGGAAGGCTACAATAGCGCAAATAACTACTCTTTACAACTGTGGTGAGCAGAAAAGCATAGCCTGTCAGCCAAGAACAGGAATCTGAGGTTACAGTGGGCACTTACTCACTCAAACTGTAGATAGTTGAAGATTGGAATTTCTGTGAATCTGTGCCCACTGTCCTATTCTAAAAAAGTACGTAAATAATAATACTCAGAATCACAATAAAAACAACTGTTAACATTCTCCAGTTTAGTAAAATACAAATCTACAGTACAGTATATGTTAAAAATGTCTCTTATCATTCTTCAATTAAAAAAAAAAATCCTACCTACATAATAACACTGTTTCCATTATCAAAACCTGCAGGTTTTTAGTTTCTAATCTTTAAAAGAAAAGTCCTTGATTTATTTTCTCGCTTCTTGGTTTTCCTTGATTTATTTTCTCACTTTCTTGGTTGTATTTATCCTTTCATGTTCATTGCTTAGAAATTGTCTTTTTGTCATACAAGCAATATCACTCATGTCCCTGCAATAGTCCCAGCTTCTGAATCCTTACAGATTCTCACAGTACTTTATATTGTTTCCCTTCAGCATTTTTTCATGTTTTAGACCAAATGTAAATGTTTTGCAAAGCAGAAAATGGTTGCCAAATTTTTTTTTTAACATTACTTTTGTGAACGCAAATTTTAACTGATGTCATCATACGTGTTGTGTTAAAATGTCAGAAAGATTTGTAAATATCACAAAAAATTACACTATGCAAAAACATGACACGGTACAGTATGCTGTTGTTAGAATATAATCAGTGACGATGCAAGGCAGAGTTACTAATACTGTACCACCCTGAAGTTGATTATTTTCCAATAACAGCACACCCTGAAGTATTTTACTACAACAATTTAATTTGTCCAGTAACTGGTGTATTAATGATTTTTATTTTATGAATTAAAATTTTTTAGAACTATTTTCTATAGTTACTGTGATTTAATGTTTTGACCATGCATGAAACAATTATCACCCTATAGCAGTTATAAACATTATTATTATTATTTTTTTACCTCACAGGCCTCTTAATTTTTGTCTTAACAAGACAAAAAAAATGCAGCTTGTCTTGGTACTGTATGAAAAAAGAATAAACACATTAATGTAAACTTGTGATCTGCCTTGCTTTGTGGAATTAATGTAAGAGCTGCTGTTATAGAAAATTAACCAACAGCTTCCGACCAATCAGAATCCCTACAGAATCGAGCATTCAGCAGGGATGTGGTATAAAGACCGATAACACAGCCTATGATCAGACTTACTGTACAGTATATATATAACTGTTCTATGATCCTGTGAGTGAAATGATGTGGATTTTCCTACATATAATCATGAACTGCACAACATTATGTTTTAGTAAATCAAATATTCAAATGATATAACATTCAATACATAAAAAAAGGGAAAAAAACACTTGGTATTTGTTTCAATAATTATCAATTTTCTATCATTTATATTTTGCATCAATATATTTAAGTTATTTATTAAAGCTAAATTTGCATGATGCTGATTTCTTAATGCTGCCACTTTGTCCATTTGGTTTTGATGAGCATGGATCTGAAAACATATCAGCAGCAGTTATAGTCACTATAACCCTACTTCCACTGACTCACTCTTTCAAAGTACATAAACAGTGTTTAGACCTTAGCGTTCCAACAATACGGACACACTTTTTGCAGCAGGAAAGCACCTTGGCCTACCTTCCATTGCCCATTTTATTAGCGCTCTGTGTTTAGCTGCTGTGAAAAGCTCTCAGGCCTACCATTAGCCACTACCTTCTCCAAATGAAAATGCCTTCAGGAGTGCTGGAACAAATAACTATTTTTATTCATGCTCATAAAATTGGACTGCACATGCTAAACATGTAGCAACTGGAGCTCGTTCTTAACCTCAGGCTTTGGTGGAAAAGGCAGGCTTTGCTATACCAAAGGGAATGACTTTAATCAAAAAGGAAATTATTATTTATAGCACAACATAAAGCTTCAGAGAGACTGGCATCATATCAGATGATGCATAAAACAAAACAAAATAAAACATCAATATCGCCAATGTTTTTGATTTGTTGGATCAAATGCATTTTCCAGTTGGATTTGTAGGCGTTTGTTCAGTGGAGCAACCACTACTTGGGCCAAAAATGAAATTTACACACTTTTCCACCTTAATTAATTAATAACTCATGAATAAGTCTAGGTTACAAAAAAATCTAAGGAAATGTTCATAAAACTACACGAAACCTATATAAGCCCCTCCTGAGGACAGAAATAAACCTTCATAGGCATTTAAAAAAGGTGTGTTGCAACAAGCATCACATGCTGTAAATTCTGACCTCAAGCAAACATAACTCCTAAGTCAACCTAAATCAGGTGACATAGCTTCTTCTTGACATAAGGTTGTGCTATCGTTAATGTACGTACGTAAGAATTATAACTGACTTAGTAGCTCAGTGTACTTATTGTATGATGCTATTGATGTGACGTCAAATATCAAAACCAAACTTTCGCCAAGACTCATAGAAAATATTCAGAACTAATACTAACATGTTATTACAGTGACATGGGTATCCGTGTCAAAACCACTACGCCACAGTGTTATAAGCAGGTAAGTTCAAGTTGGCTAATGCCAAGTTCAGAAGACTTTTGGAAGTGCCACCATTGTTCCATTTCCCTATTAACCCTCACTTGGTAAACTATGCCACTTGATGAAGTCTGAAAGGTATCATGACATAGATTTCTGTTGACATAATGTTATCAGTTGATTGAGGAGTCAGCTTGACTTCAAAATTGACATATACAGTATCACAGCTGATGTGGGTTTATAAAATGCTTTTGTAGATTTCATGTAGCCTTATGAACACCATTTTTTTTTTGGATGACTGAAGCAATTTTCAGATGCTATAATATCTTTTATATTGGGAAAATTGTGTGTATTTTTAATTTTTGGATGAACTATCCCTTTAGGAATGCTCCCAGACACTCTGGTTTGAATTCACTTTTACAGTGACATTGAAAATGTATTATTAGAAGATATTACTGCCATTAAAAACAGATTTTTCTTTTTTTAGCTAGAAGCCGCTCTGCACAATCCAGTCCAATGTGCTCTGCTTGGTTTCTCTGCAGCGAGCACGTCGCTTCCTCAGGGATATCTCTGGGTAAGTCACATTAAACCACTTTGTCTGCCTGTGATTGATATATATACTTACATACATACAGGGTGTCCCACATGTCTCCATACATAGGGAACTGTGTTTGTCAGCACCACATCGGTTGTGCTTTCTTCAGTGGTTGTTGGTGGACGTCCACTTCTCGGTTGGTCTGCAACATTTTTAGTCTTTGTGAATGTGTTAATAAGTTTGGCAGCATTTGATGTGCTCGCCATGTTTCCTGTTAAAGTCCAGTGCAACCTTGTGACAGCTTCTCGATGCAGTCATGAGAATGATTTCAATACGTTGTTCTTTTGTCAAAGGCATTCTTAAATGCTATCTGAAAAAATATACATATAATATAAACTAAGTATGAAAAATTTTCGAAGACATTTTGCTAAAAAGTGTTATTTTCCCCTGCGTATGGAGATTTTTGGGACACCCTGTGTGTGTGTGTGTGTGTGTGTGTGTGTGTGTGTATATATATATATATATATATATATATATATATATATATATATATATATATATATATATAATATGAAGGCCATAGATCATCATATAGATTGTACATCTGTAATAGGGGTTCTTGAAACGTTTTACACCCAGGGACCACTTTAAACACTATAAACTCAGCAGACCCCTCACTGAACATTATTTAAGTTTGTAAAATAACATTTTGGCTATTTATTTGAGCCATAGATTAATGTTTTTATTGAACTTTCCACTGGCAGAACAAGTTGATATTATTTTATGTTTTTGAATTACTAAGGTTTGGATAAAACCCATTCAATTCAAGGGACCAGTCAAACAGGTTAATATGATAACAACTAAATAGCACAATACAATAAAATACTTTTTAAAAAAAAATAAATAAAATTTTAATATATTTAACATATTATAGTATATTCATAACACATTAGTATTTATTTATGAAAATGCATTACACTTTATGTACAATGCATTGTGTATATATTATTGATGAAGGTAAACAAAAGATGTATTGAATCATTTTCACTATATAATTTTTTGAAATGTGCTTCCTGATTAACACCATTTATTTAGCTAAATAGCACTGTATTTTCAAAATGAATTGTAATCATGTGTATAGTACCTTATGAATGCATGTTTTCAATGCATTGATCATTCATTATAGATCGGATGTGTAACTGAAATGACATACTGACATAAGGACATAGGTTACTGCTACAATGTAAGACTTGTGTTGCAACATGTTCTACAGCAAAACATTGCTATATTGGGATAATAACATCAAAACAAGACCCAAGGTTAGAATCTCTAATAACAGTAGTTCCTGCTCATAAAAAATCATTTCAAGATCCATAAAGCGAGTCAATATTCAACCTCCCACTACTTTGTTCTATATATAATAACCAAGTAATAACGCTTTTTGAAGTTTCCCATGCTCTCTAGTTTTGTTCAGTTTATCACATAATCCTAAAGTCCACAACAGCTGGACAAATCCAATCAGTGCCCTTAGACACAAAAGGATGCCCTTATCTGTGTGTTTGAGTTAATTGTATTTGGGGATATTCTGGGCAAGACTTGGGAGTGAATCTGAAAGAGAAATTACATCATGGGGGTTTTTGTCTGATTTGGCACCTCAGTCAAGCTTATTTAAATGTTTAGACAAAATAAAAGCTGATTAATGAGGTGATGTCTTAAAGAAAGGTCTAAAGTCGGCCAATGAGAACTAAAATAACTAAAATAAAATACATTTTGAATAGAGTCTAAATGATTAAGGCATTTCAAATGAGTTTACTTCTACATTGAAAATAAAAGAGATCATTTCCAGCCCAGGCTTGAAAATATTGAACCAGTGTTTAGACCATATTAAATCCAGTCCAGCTCTTATTAAACCCACCCAAAACTCAAAAGTGATTTAGCAATTGACTTGCATAAAAGGTAGGTAAAATTGACATACATACCCCTAACCCCCCTTTTGTTATGGCTGATGATATGCCACATTTGGAATGAAATATTTCAATGTAATTTGCTCCCTTTTCACTTTGGGGCTAATCATAGTTTACAGTGCTACACTCTTAAAAAAACACTGGGTTAAAAACAACCCAAGCTGGGTTATTTCTAGCCCAATTGCTTGATAAATATAGGATAGGACCCATTTTGGGCTAAACTAACCCATCAAGTTGAGTAGTTAATTTTAACCCATCAAATGGTTTGTTTTTTGAACCCAAATGATGCTTTAATTTTTACAAAAATGCTGGGTTAAATTTATTTCATAAATGGGTGAATAATTTCAGGGTTATTTTTACCCTTTGAAAATGTCAAATATGCCATATTATAAACAAACATGTCAACATGGTGTCTCCTTTATTTATACACAAGAAATGTATTGCTAGAGCTGCCAAAGTGGTGTTTATATACAGACTTTGAAGTAAATGACTCAAATAAGTCACATATTTAAGATGAAAACGTCAGATTTTGATCAAAGGAGATGTTTAAAGCATCCAAAAAAAAAAAAATGAGTAACGAACTTACGATCCAGTGGGATTACAAACAAGTAAGCCAAAGCTAATGAAGATAGCGGTGCATTTAATGTCATGTAAACTGGACTGTTATCGCACATTTTTGCTTTTTCTAGTGTATAGTAATGGTTTTATAGATAAATATATTGATGCAAACCTTGTTTCTCAAAACAAATCTAACAGTCTTTCCATGTGAAAACCGCTACCTCCACCTGAGGTGAATTCAAACAGTCTGAGCTGAGTTGTTTTGACCCAAGGAGCTGGGCTGAGGCGTCAGGGTGGGGGAGGGGTGCCTTGATTCAACTGTCAGTGAAAATGACCCAGCCACTAACTCAGCAGTTGGGTTATATAAAACTACCCAGAAACAACCCAAGACTGAGAAAATAACCCAATTAAATGACCCAAAAGGCTCAACCCAGCGTTTGGGTAGAAAAAATAACCCAGCATTTTTTAGAGTGTAGAACTAAAACATTGCAGTTCAGAAAAGGTCAAAATTATATTATATACTGTGTTTGTCATGACTAAAATTTTTAATTAGTTATGAATTTCATCATGCTAGCAGTAAAAATACTGTGTGCCTGTTTTTCCAGTCCAATCGACTCAACTTTTAGTTCAAGTCAGTTGTCATTTACTTTACTGGAATTTTCATGCTAGTTGGATAAATGGAGAAAAACAAGAGGGAGGATAAGCCTTCACGCCATGCCGCCTCAATGAGGAACGGCGCTAATCACGCCACACGAGATAGCCCCATGGGATTTTTCTTGTGGCTTTGATCAAATTAATGACATTGCTTATAAGTCAGTGAGTCAGGCGTGCTTCCTCCCCTCCTCTTATTTGTCTCTCTCTAGCTTCGTAGCCTCTCGGTACCTGATACTAATTAAAATATTGATTTTTCCTTGAGTACAACACCTTGTCTACTGAGATGTGCAGCTTTCACCCTTCGTTCACTTTATAGACTCCAACAGCCTTTGTTCATTGATCGTTTGACAAAGGAATAGTTTAAGTGTTTACCATGTGACAATTTGTTTAACATTACTTTGATTTTAAATGATCCATCCAGTTATGCTAAAATAAATAATACTCCTCATCTACTGCAAGCTTCATAGAGTGACCAGGTGAGTAGAAAGCCAATTATCTTGAATGGAAAACCATGTGGGATTTTAATATCTATTTTATAGTAGAGGTTATTTTGGCTTCCGAGTTCATACAGATGAACCTTAACCCCAATCAGTAAGCAGATGTGGAAAACCAAAAAAATAACCAGGCCCATGTCCATCATAAAACCTGCCAACCTTCTCAAGTTTTTTTTTTTTTTTTTTTTGTAGGAACTCCACATTTTAAGATAGGACTATGCAAGTATGCATTAAACATTAAACAAGTTTATCATAGCTAACATTAAACATAGCTAACATAGATCTAATTTTAGGTAATGAAAATAAGAATCTGAAAATAAGTATGCTGTTTGTCCTCTTGTGCCAGTCAGCGCAGACGTGTTCAAGCAGTTTGAGCAGCAGATCAACAGTGTGGAAACATTTCATGGTTTCCCGGAGCTACAGTACGTTATACAAACGATTTAGGACTATACTGAAAATGTATTTTTTCTGGGCTGAGTTTACAGAGTTTTTCCTCCCCTCCAGCCCTCTTCAGGGTTTGCAGGTCTGCATGAGAGTATCTTTTGTCAGTACTAGTGAGTATATCTTGTGCACAAAAGCTCACTGCGTCACGGTGTTCAAATGTTTGTTCACATGTCAGAAGCTAGTGGATTTTTCAGCCCTCCAAACCCACCACAAAACTGAAGTTTATTATCAGAAAATCATCTAGATGCTTTTGAGTTTTTATTAAGGATTGATGGAAAAATGTTCAGTCATTTATCTTCAGTAAGCAGTTTATCCTGATCAGAGCCTATCCTGGGAATACTGGGCTTAAAGCAGAGACGATATATATTTTATATATTAAATATATTATTTACACAAAGATAAAGAAGAACTGAATCTGCCCATTAAGAGGAAGAGAGAAAATACAGCTCTGTTCTGCTCCTACGTACTCTCGTCCTCAAATACAGTCTTATTAATTCTGACAATGCATTGGCTTAACGGGAAGCTTTCACAGCTTCCTGGCTGAGAAACAGAGACGAGTCCAGGGCATGATTCCAGATATCTATTCCTCTAAACAAGTACCGATGAGTTTGTCCATCTCGCTGGATTTGGGGAGGAATTGGATTGAATCCAAGAGAGGATGAGCAGTGCTAACACGGGGATGGGGTGATTTTTAAGGATTTGGACTAAAAGATAAGTCTAGGCTATCTTGTGCAGCTGGTGCTGCAGGCCATTATTTGCTTTTTGTCTCTCTATCAAGTGCATGAGCCTTTAGCTACACATCCTGTAGCTGTGTTACAAATCATATAAATGATGGTGCGGAAACATCGAGGCGAATTTTCTGTGGCTGAACGCTATATTTAGGCCTTGCGGCTCGCTCTTAGAGATCAGATTAATCTCCGCTGTCCAGAAACATCTTCTCTTTTTTGCCACTGTGCCATTTTGTGAATATTACACTTGGCACTTTGGTTCTTTTCAAGCTTTTGAACTCATTGACAGCTTTTGGTAATTGCTGGATTTAGGGTTAAGCATCGACGGATGAACCAATTTGCGCGAAGTCACGCTGGGGTTGCCAATGAGTTCAGTTAGTTTGTAATTGTGAGCATCTCCGCTGCATTGGAAATGAATTATTAATGAACAAGGTGCCACGAGGGAGTATTGATAAAAGTAAAACCCGCTGTTTCTTTAGAGTGGATTATTAATTTATTATGCAACCCATTCCAAGTATGCCTTTGGTGAGAGTATGTGATTCTATTGCTGGAGGAATTTGCTGGAGGAATTTGAATTTGAATGAGTTACATTTCTAAAAGGCTTACTCTGTCCATACTCCTTTTCTAGAAATGGGCTAACAGGGCTAATATTCCCCTATCTTTCAAGGATAAAATAACAATTATTATATAGACTTCCCTTTTTTGCAGCTCTACTTCAGATTATATGTTGTTGACAAAATTATTCTTTTGGACTTTTATGGAACCGAGCACACCACCACCACCAGTGGTCATAGGAAAAAAAAATACACAGAATAGTATGAAGATGAGAGGCTGGGACTGATTCCTTACTAGCCCAGATTGTAGATTCATGCAGCTTCTCAGTGACGGTCTTGTCATAGATTTGAGCTCTATCTGAGATGCTATTTTTCAAAAACGTCTATTTTAGAAATCAATGGTAGCTTAGTGGTTAGCTCGTTTGTCTCACTCCTCCAGGGTTGTGGGTTCAAATCCTGCTTCTGCCCTGTGTTTGGATGTTTTCCTTCAGGTACTCTGGTTTCTTCCCCCAGTCCAAAGACATGCATTATAAGCTGATTGGCATTTCCAAATTGTCCGTAGTGTGTGAAGGTGTCTCCTGGCTTGTGCCCCGAGTTCCCTGGGATTGGCTCCAGGCTCGTCCATGACCTTGTGTAGGATACGTGGTAAAGAAAATAGTTGGAGGGATGGATGGATAAACTTAGCACACTTTGTCTAGGCAATGTACAAATTACACAAAAGGACAGATAACAGATCTTTTAGAAGTTTAGATTTGTGTGTGTGTGTAATAGTTTGCCCCACATCATTTTTTGTGATATAATGCATTGCTCAACACTAATAGTTTTATTATGAAGCTACTGATAAATATTAGATTTTACTCTCCTAAGCAGCCATCACTGGCCCTCTGTATTTACCATAGAACCAACCAAATGTGCTTTTATTTCACTCCAGTTAATCATCGGTCCAAAACAAAACCCAACATTGTTGAATAGTGCCAAAATACTTCAAAGATCTCTTTTTCTTTCCAGCAATGAAAAGATCTCTCAATTTTAAATATGACTTCAAAAAAAAAGTCATTTAGATGAATCTCTGAATGCATTAGGCACAGTGGTGATGAATGTGAGATATCCAAGAAAAAGCAGCCTTGATTTGAAGGGGTATTCGATTTCAACTTTACTCTCAGCTTTGGAATTGAAATTGCTGACAGGCAAAAAATATTGTTGCAAAGAGGAAAAAGTGGAAATTTGATCAAGGCAGTCCGACTCGAGCATTGCAAGCGCAATCATAAAGCGGAAAGGAATCATTTCAAATAGAGCTTCTCTTTTTATATATATATATATATATATATATAACAGTACAGTGCAGTGGCAAATGCATAATCCCACATTTTGTCATTATTTCCAACAACATTTGGTTCACCTTCTTACCTGGTGTCCATGGGAGTTAGAAATAATGCAGAACATTGATTGGTCAAACATAATGGATTATAGATTGGCCCTGATTATACCTCGGGATAGAACAGACAGTAAAGTGATCTTCAGTAGTGTAATGACTGCAAATGTTCCCTATTTATATAAAATTTATTTATATAAAATTTATATAAAATTAATGGCTTTTAAAAAACCTTATCTCAGATGCTTCTACTTAAGAAAGATCTGGCAACCTCAGAGGCATGAACTATCCATCCATCCATATTCTGTACTGCTTAGCCTATACAGGGTCGCAAGGAGCCTGGAGGCTTAATCAGGGAACTCAGTGCGCAAGGCGGGGGACACCATGGATGGGATACCAACCCATCACAGGGCACAATCACGCACACACACAAACACATCCATTCACACACTATGGAGATGCCAATTAGCCTACAATGCATGTCTTTGGACTGGGGGAGGAAACCGGAGGAAACCCCCAAAGCACGGGGAGAACATGCAAACTCTACACATACAGGGCAGAGGCAGGAATCACACCAGACTGCCATCCCATCCAGGGTGTGTTCCCATCTCACTCCCAGTGTTTCCGGGATAGGCTCTGGACCAGTAACAGTAACATAGATGTTACTGTTACTGATGATGTTCAAGTAGTTTAATTGTTTGTGTCTGTCACTAATCTTCCCGTAACCTTCTAAGAAAATCCACCATCTTTCATGGGCACCATTATACGATAGGAAATGTATATGACATAGGCACTCAAGCAGGCTACAGACATCTTCTGTATGTTCATGCGTATTTTGTATTCTCTTGGTGTCTTTCTCGCTACTTCTTTCTCTCGGCTATCCTTCTTTAACCTGAGCACGCCACTGCTTTGGACGTGCAAACTAACTCGTCTTTAAGTAGCTGTCTCCTTCAGTGATATCTCTGCTTTGTTTATTTTGCAGGTAGCGAGTGGCAGAGATTGTACACAGGGTCATGTGGAGATTTTCTCCCTGAATCGAACTACTCCACGCTCAGTGAAAAGCTTTCAGGTACGAGCTCCTGTTCGGTGTTTGGAGTTTGTGTCTGAGCCCAGTCATTCTGACGCCACCGATCCTGCTCTCCATAACGCCGCTGCTGCCGGGAACACAGTCTGCGTCGGCCTGGATGATGGCAGGTACCGTGATTGGTGTTGATTTAAGAGGTTGATCATTGCTCCAACCACCAACTGGTGAAAACTGAGTTGTGAAATGTTAAATTTGTGAGAGGTGTCAAGGCTCCTCGGTGGAGTTTCGCTTGTTCTCCATGTATCCGTGTGGGTTTCCTATAGGTTCAGCATCCAAAAACATGCCAGTAGGTGGATTAGCTACACCAAATTGCCCCTAGGTGTGAAGGTGTTTGACGTGCCCTGTGATGGACTGGTATTCCCACCTCTTCCTGGGATCCAGATCCACCACGATCCTGAGAAGCATAACGAATTAATGAATAAATGAAATTGTTTGCTAATAATTGACAGTGTAAAATAGCATTTTGTATTTCTATGCAGTGAAAAGTGAGCTATGCTTCAATACAATTATTAGGTCTCTTGCCAAGTAGTGTAATGAACATTTTCTGCTTATTATTATTATTATTATTACATTGCTGGATAAAGTACTCTCATTTTTGCTGGTTTTATCACCTAAAGTCTGTTTTGACTAGGCTTAAAGGGGTTTAAGAAGAATGCAAGGCAAAGCTAAAATGCTGGTGAAGATGCCTCAACATAATCAGATGTGACCTAGGAGCTTTCCTGTGAAATTATCGAAAGGCTCATGTGTGAACAGAACCTGTGGTTCATTTTTTTTTTTTTTTAACATCAAACCTTAAGTCTTCTGTCCAAATTGACAATTCACTTTAACATCAAATAGCAAAGTTGTACAGTTCTGCCTTTTGTGCCAGCCATTTGTTCTGCCTTGTCTTCTTTGTAATAAGTTGTTCCTCTGTCGAGAACATGATGCAACTATAATCCTCTTTTGCTCCATTTTTGCCTTTGAATGAAATTCTTAAATAAAAAAGAGAAATTACATTAGAAATATATTTGTATACAAAATGTAAAGAAATGTATATAATTCTAATTAATATAATCAAAATAAACACAACAAGGCAAGATTTAAAATATAAGAAGGTTATGAGTAAACTGTGTAATTGAGAAGGCTAGCAAAAGATCAACAGACCATTGAAAGAATTCAGGAAAAATAAATTAAATTTACAAATAATGTGTTCATTATAATTCATACATAATATTGGCCAGGCAAATGGTACTAATGAACTCATTATTCTCTGATATGTTCTTTTCCACAGTATTCTGGTCTATGGGAGCATGGACACATCAGCTCAGTGTCTTCTGGACCTCCGGAATACTATGGGTTGTCCTGTCCTGTGTCTCAAACATGCTTCTAGCTTCCTGTTCGCAGGCCTGTGGGACGGCACGCTACTCATCTATGACAGAGCGCCTGGAGGTATATGTTACATAAGACTCAGAGCAGGATTCTTTCTGATCTAAATTTTTCAAAGGCTACCCATGTGTATGCAGCACTCACTTCTGTGTCCCAGTGCTTTTTAAAAAAATTTTTTTTTTGAACCTGTCAGAATCTGAATCTTAATTTCCAAGTGGTACATGAAACACAAACTTTCAAAGAGAACAAAAAATAAATCCAATGCTAGGGTATAAATATGCATTTTAAATCAATAAATGTATGGTGGCTTCTGTAAGTACTCACCCCCACCCCCCCGAAATTTTCTACCTTTTGTAGTGGACATGAAATCGGCTTAATTGGGATTATATGTCATGAATCTATACAAAATAGTCAATAATACTGAAGTCTGGGGGGAATCAATATACTTACAATATACAGATAAGTATTCACCTCATTAAATTAGTTCTGGTGGAACCAGTTACCATCAGAAGTGACATAGTTAGTTGAATGGAGTTGAACCATGTGTGTCAAAATCCTGAGCTTTAAATAGTGGAAAGAATATAGCACTCCTGAGGAGGCTGTCCAATAATAGTCAGTGACTGGACAAGATGTCAGAAAAGCATCCAAGAGACCAACAAGCTCAACATGATGCTACCACCTCCATGCTTCACTGTGCGGATGGTGTACTCAGTGTTGAGTTTCTGCCAAACATAGTGCTTTGTGCCAAAGCCAAATTGGCCTCATCAGACAAAAGAACCTTTTCCCACATGCTTTCTGAAACTCCAACATGCATTTTGGCAAACTCCAAATGGGATTTCACGTGATTCGCCACTCTTCCATAAAGCTCAGATTTGTCGAGTGTCCAGGATAGGGTTGTCTTCTGTTCAGCTTCTCTCATCCTAGCAGTGGATCTCTCTAACTCCCTTCTGCCATATTCTTTCCTTTTTTAAAATAATGGATTAAATGGTGCTCCGTGAAATGTTCAAAATTTGGGATTTTTAAAAAAATCATCAAACACTAATTTCATTTTAAGAACTTAGACAAATTTTTGAGTGATAATTAGAGTAACTGGTATATATGAAGTATTTTATAATACTCTATAATAAAAGCTACATGTAAAATAACATGTTGTCCTTGAGGCTCCTTCCAAAATAGCTATACTATTATATGTTTATCCTCCGTAATTGTACATTTCTCATTGGTTCTATCTATCTATCTATCTATCTATTATTATTATTATTATTATTATTATTATTATTATTATTATTTATTTTGTATAAAGCATTTTGTGCCAGTGCAGACAGTGTCTCTCATGTGTATTCCTTTTCACTAATGGGATGAAGCACTAAATGGAAGGGGTAATTAAGTGTGATAATGATTATATTATTATGTCTGCCAATGAAAGGGACTCAATGGAGTAAAAGGGTAATCAAATCAAATTAATACTACCAATGAGTCTGATTGTTTCCATGTTCTATTTGTTCTTTCATCAACATCAAATACTCAATGTTTTTTTTTTTTGTCTAACAGCATGTATGCACAAGTGAGTGCATGAAAATAAATATTGCATACTGTCTCACATTTAGAACGCAAGCAGAGATGAGACGAGACGAGCTCTGGGTTCTGTCTTAGCGAAGTATTGAATTCAGTATTAATTTGAAAATAAGCAATCACCTCTGCCTGCACCAGTGTCTTATTCACTTGTTGTAAGCAAGAGTGAAGCAATGACGATGTATGTAGCCAGGCACATCACAATTTAGGATTGTCATACATGATACATAGGCAGCAGTCTGTGTTTGGCGTGTGTATACGCATACATTTGCATGTTAAAGGCCTGGAGCCTACAAAATATCAGCAGGCATCTTCAGTCGACAGAAAAAGCAGCCACTGCTTCATGAGTTTACCACTTTCTTCTGTTTACCTGCCTCTGACTGTAAAGCATTAATTCCACCCAAGCATAAAGTAAGATTAATTATGGCCCTGGTGCTGTATGCCTAGTAAACATTAAAAAAAAAAAAAAATATATATATATATATATATATATATATATATATATATATATATATATATATATATAAATTGTGTTTGGTTCAACAAAAATAGAAAAATAGTAGATGAGTTCTAGAGAAAATATGTCATTTGAATAAATAAACAAATAAATAAAAAAGTTTTATACGTACATATGTATACAGACATATGTATGAAAATGTAAAACCAAATAAGAAAAACACTTAAAAAAAAGAATAAATTATAGTAGAAATATTAGTATAAAATACATATAGGGATGAAAATATAACTCTCATTTTAACTTGGAAGCAAACTGTGTTGTTCTAATATGTTATTGTTTCTGCAATAACAGCTAATTCACACGGGATGTGTATGGTTAATAATAAATGTAAAAGCATTATTTAACAAAGAAAAATGTGTCATTGTTGATATGGTGAAGCTTTCTGTAATGAGACTTATTTAACAAGTTTGGAAGGAGTCTCCAGTGTCAGTGCTTTTTTACAATCAGTTTTCCACCACGTGAAAGTCTTTGAGTTGAGAGGAAAAAAAAAAAAGAAAAAGCTGGTGAGGGAGCAACTGTTTATAGCTGTTATAATATAAGGGAAAGAGGAACTAACTTGTCTTGTGTTCCACAACATTAAATGTAACTATAAGTGGATAAAAGGTACATGTCATTCTTTAATAAATAAAATCTGCCAGTGCCTGCAAATTCCTGTAGTAATCAACATTGTGTGGTAAAAGTAAGTCTGCTTCATGTTGGGCCACATGACACCGTTGATTATGTTCCTATAACAGCATGATAATTTTAATTCATGAATATGAATAACATGTGTAAGTTTAATAATTAGGTGTGTACATTGGGAAAGAACAACCTCTAAAGCAGTATACTATACTGTATTATACATATGAATGAAACATGAAATCAAAAACTCCCTTGCTAAAGATCAAATCTCTGGTTGTTCTTTTTTTCTCCCACAAAATTTGCCTTCCATGATGTAAAAACAAATCTCCACTGGGTCATCGTTTATGGCCTATTGCCCATGAGACATTTTCCACTCTGTGCATTTGAAACAAAGGAAGACCGGCATTTGGAACATGCCAGGCAATTAACCTAAAGATTCAGAATGCATTCTTGGGCTATTCCTGTATCAAAGACAGAAATAAACAACACAAAATGTTAATTAAATGACTCGTCACGCTTCCTTATTCAATTTTGCTTCATTAACAGGCCATAGAGGTGCAGCAGGAGCTTGTGCAACACACTCCATCTAATCACGCCCTGTGATTAGAACTCAAAGAAAGAGTTCTGCCTCATTTGGAGAATAATTGAGAAAAAAAAAATGGAGCTGAAAGGGAAACTTTACATTACAAAATGTTTAGTCATTAACCTGTCTAGTGAGAATGCTAACAACTAGTGAGGTCATGAGGTACAGACCACATACTGGGTTCATCATCAGAATACGGTCCTTTTGGTTTTGAATTGCTTCTAGAAATAAAACAGGACCGATACCTCTTTTACTCATTTTGCTCACAAACACAGGGATATACTCTTGAGTGCTAATGGAACCAATTTATCTTAAGTGACTTGCCTTGAGCAAATTACCATGCAATACTTTTTTGTGTGTGACTTTGCTATTTGATGTGAAGTGAAATGCTAATTGACTGGTTTTAACTGTGTTATCCTATACCCATTTTAACATGTATTTCTAGCATTTATTATCTATTAATGCACTGCAACTGTTTATATGTTGGGATTTATAGGTGAGTTGTGGAACTCAGAGTCTTACCGTAAAGTCTTAGTGGGTCATGAGCCAGTTCGGACATTGCTGGCTTTAGACGGCTCCGTATGGGCCAGCTGTGGCAACTCTGTCTCAGTCATCGACGTCTCCAGCCTTTCCACTCGGGTAAGGTTTCTGCTTGAAAATTCCCATTTATCAAGCTGTTCTCTTATTCCCTTCTATAAATAGCATATGGAGTAGTGTGAGTCATAACTCAGAAGTGTTTGGCACCCAGTGACGGACAAATTAGATTGTGTGTAAAGATCAATAATGCTATAGCCCAGCCATCCATTGCTGTTCTGGTCACACTCTCTCATCTGGGGGTTTGTTGTCTGTCATTTATAAACCATATCGGCTGAAGAAATAGACTGGACCTTCTCACAATCCTTCTCCAGGGACAACTCAAATACAGAGGCGGCCATACCCTGAGGTGCTGCCTGTAAGCCTCAGCTTTTAATGTTTTACTTTATTCATAACTTTTTTTTTTAAGTCTCACCCCGTACCTAAAACATTTTCTCCATCCTTTTTTTTGTTGCCATTGAGATTTCTGATCCTCCAATGCTCATTTGGTTGATCATTACTGAACAGTAAAAAGTGGTATCTTATTCCACACTGTATCCCTTCATTTCAAGTTACATCTTGAACCATTGGCTGTAATTGAGACCTACTTTGTAGTGGTCAATGCTCTTCTTCAGTCTCTCAAAGCTAAACTGCAGACAGCAACACTTTGCTTGAATTACAGTTTCAGGTGGATTGAATTCAGTCCTGATTTCTCAACCCCAACTAACTCCTTTCTGCGGTGCTGACTCTGGAGCATTGGTGCCTTTGGTGACTCCTCACCCAGTGCATCCTATTGAACACAGAAATCCAGGAGAGCTGCACCTTCCTTTATATTTCTATTTGAAACTTAACATCCCCCAGGATGGCACCCTAGACAGCGACATATCAACTATGACAAACACGCTTTGCATTACAAGCAAAGCAGTTTTCCAAGTTAGCAAACTTCTGTAAGTACCTTCTGGCTGCCCAAAGTCAGTGATCCGGCATCAGGATTGGAGAACATCTGTGAACAAGGCATTTTAATCATTGATTTCCAGGTGAGAAAGTGGTGCATAAAGTAAACCTCATAAAGCTTTGTCAGGCATAACTGGGCAAAAAATACCATCCTTCTAAATGTTTCCACGTGTCAGATTACATGTAAGGAAGCATCCTGGTTCAAGTTCACACTTTCGAGCAAGACATAACGTTCTCCTTAAATCTTCTTGGGATAGTTTGTAGCTCTACATAGAAGAGTTTTCTAAGAGGGAGGTACCAGATGGAGATTAGTGTTCTATGTGGTCTCCTTGGGAAATTCTTAAAGGTTCTGTCTGGAACCATATAACAAAATGTTTTCCTATCTTAGAATCCTTAAAGGTCTTTGCAAATCCCACTTTTCCCTGAGTGTGTTCCAACCTCCACTGGGTTTTAAGAATAGCTTCTGATGTAGTGGCTCTTACAATTCATTAACAAGAACCCTTTAGGATTTCGAAGCAGCATTTTGAAGTGTGAAGAACCATTTTGAGCAGCATATTTAGCATATGTTTTGTAGAGTTCCTCAAGTAAAAATGGTTCGACCTAGAATGGTTAACCAGCCAGAGGACTGAGACACTATTATGTTTTCTAAATAAGAGACACTATTATGTTTTCTAGTGGTATTTGGTTTAGCCAAATATATTGAATGGATAACAATTTGGATAATGTTGTTGTTGTTGTTGTTATTATTATTATTTTTATTATTATTATTATTATTTATTTATTTATTTATTTATTGAATAAATTGAGGGAATAAAGCCATCTGCATTTAGCCCTTCTGATGAGGAGAAGCTGCATAAAATTTGCATCTAATAAAGGCTAATGCCTCCTCACATAATGGAAAGACTACTGTCTTTGGATTAGCCACCCTGCTGCGAAGGCAAGCAGAAAACAGGATATAACCCAAGTTTATATATCGTTATAAGGGTTATTGTGTGACAGCTTTTACTTGTCTTCCTTTGGGAACAAAGAAACGAATCAAGCCAAATTTTACTCACCAAGCAGAGAGCAATGCATGATGAAAGACAGAATGAGAAATACACCCACTGCCAGGGCAATTCAATTAAAAGAGTAAACCCATCAAAGGCAGTCTCCCTCATCTCCCCTGCACTCAAACAAAAGGAGCTGCCTTTGGCAAGGGCACACATGAACAGGTGATAATTCCCATCTGATGGTGTGTAGGAGAGAGAACAGTGTTGTTTCCCCTCATTGAATTGCCCCTACCAGCTAATCTCCATCACCCTTGCACTGGAGAACTCACAGTGGGAGCTTCTCGGTGATGGACCTTAAGAGATGCTCGATAAGGAGCAATACAGTTCTCTTGTACCTCATTAGGGCAGCACTTGTTAAATGTCTCCTCTTTCTCATTATACAAGAGGGTCTTAAAAGGCTCTTCCTTTCTTATGGACTTTTATGAGAAAGCAGAATATATATATATATATATATATTTTTTTTTTTCTGTTAACCACATTGATGCTGCTCATATTTGGTTTCCTCGATGCCAAAACCTGATGTGTCTCTGATATTTGAGTATATGGTGTAGATTGTGTGGAATGGTTGCATAACCATTCCATTAGGTCCATTCCAGACCTACACAGTGAAACCTTTGCTGCACAGCTGTAAAGTTGGTCACCCGTTAAAGTCAGCCACTTAGGTACTTGAGATAATTACTCTCTGATTTCAACCAAATCTAGTCATCAATATATAAGACCCTTTTTTTTTTTTTTTTTTTTTTTTTGCATGTCATTGCAAAATTTTACTTTTACATACAATGAAAAATCTACAAGTCTGTGAAATTGCTCAACTTTATAAGGTAATGTGTCGAGCCTGTCGCTAGTTTCCAGTCCGACGATCTGCCTTGTGCATGTGATTGGCAGCGACAGAAGATCTGCTACACTAGCCGAGCCGGTTCATGACTAGAAAACTAGAGTCGCTGAATTAGAGTCATTAAAAAATATATACATTAATCAGTTCTGTCATAAATTTTCAAGTGCATGGTTTGATCTGCTGAAGTACTTTGCAAGGTCCACAGCCAGACCGCAGCCCACCAGTTGACAACCCCTGAGACAGACCATCATTCGTTTCCTAGTTAAAAAGCCTTTTTCAGTCACAGTAGATTGAGGCGCATTCTAGTGAGATAGTGTGTTTCTCACTCTGGTGGCATAGTGTGTATTTTCACATTTATCCTGTTGGGCTAATAACACAAAAACAATGAAAAACTGTTTAGCTTGTGACTTTCTGTAAGTGTCGGTTACTGGTGTACACAAATGTCCAATTACAAAATTACATATTAAGGCCATTAGCATGTTTACTAAAACAAAACAAAAAACAGGTGCATGTTAATTAAATCCAACTACTGTATTACACATGCAGTCTCATTAGATCTATTTGAGTGGCACTCTGAGAAAACACATCTGATGTTGCACTGGCTGAAAGTGAGAAAATTATGAAAAATTGAGGTTTGACCAACATTCCAATATATTTGGACATCTTTACTGTGTTATTATTTATATATGTTACTTTATAACCATGTTTTGGCTGTCTACCTACAAATATCATGTATCATGTAAATATGGAATCAGGGAATGTCACAATTTGAATAAGTTGTTGGTTAGCAATTCACTTTGTAACAAGGTACTGGTTGTGAAAATGTCCATCCATCATCAAAACAAAGAAACACAATCTGTACAGATGACATTGTAATAAATCTTAAAATGTTTACCTAATAAAAATAAATTCATATTAAGAAATTAAATCAAAAGCACAGAATGGACTGAACGAACGAGTGAAGATTTCATCAGCGTCATTAGACTAGGTTATACATGTAGATGTAAGCAATGAATTAACACAATGTTCTCCGTTTATCACTTTTGGGGGTAAAAGGTTGTTCAAATGCAAGAGAGAAATGCAATTTCCGTTGAAGAAGTAGTTTTCAGAAAAATATATAATGCAGAAAATGTCCACCACACATGTGTAAATCACATGTAATATCCAGAGTGTGAGTCTTTTACACACTCTATTGTCCTCTTGGTAGCTTCCTACCCATTCCTGTGACCATCTGTATCTCTCTGTATCTAAAGCCATACAGTAGCTAATTTCGGCAACTTTGTGGAAACTTTCAGCTCTGTTATTTAGTGGTAAACAGTGCACTACGGAGAAGAACAGAAGTTAAATGTCCTTAAATTGGAACCAGCATGGCTTGCGGGATCATTAGGAGTCTTGCGGTGTAGTTTTGCAGAGAGTCTCCAATAAGGCGAAAATGACCCGTGGCACATCTGAGACCGGCCTCGTGGGGCTTCAAGCAATAATGCGTTGTAGTGCCACTTATACCGGGAACGTGGTTTGTGAAAACAAGCCCTCGGTCACTCCACACAGTACCTCATTTATGTCTGTGTGTTCACTCTTCAGACTTAATGCTGCCAAACGCAGGCTCATGCGTCTGAGCTCCTGCTGTCAGAGGAGGATTTTTATACTTGTGTACGAACAAATCCTTGCTCTTGGGTTCAGCAGGAGAGAGTAAACAACAGTGGGGGGTGATGTGTGTGTGTGTGTGTGTGTGTGCGTGCGGGGGGTGGGGGGGTGGTAGATACTTTTTTCCTTTTAAGGAACAGATGCCATTATAGACCAGTGTCATGTTTGCTGTCTTTTCCAGGCAGCAAATAAGAAGGTGGTTGAGAGAAGAAGGAGAGAGAGATTACAGAGTTTTTGCTATGCTTCAATGAGCTCTATAAAGTACTATGTCCCAATTATGTCAGTTTGTTGATTCTCATTGGTCTCCAGGCCTCTCTGGCCTACTTATAACCCATAAGTATTTAAGGTTTGTGTAGTGACTCAACTAAGTGCTGGCTAAAAGTGAATTAATGGAGGAGGTAATATTAATGTGATATTTGTGCAATAGACCTTTTTTTTATTCACATCTTATTAGTATTAATTATGTTACTTAGAGATTCAGGTTCTAGGTATAGCGTCAAGTGACAAAATGAATGTCAAGTGTGACTTTTTTTATTTTTTTTTAAATAGAATTATTACTTCTACTTACTTCTTTTATAGAAGTTCACAACTATCAGCAGAACTAGAAGGTAATAATGAAAAAAAAAAAATAATATACCAGCATCAATGTTGGTATACATGTACTAGCAGGGATAAGCTCCACCCTGTGTTTCAAAGATAAAAAGATATCAATATAAGGTTTAATTTTTTGTCATACACATCAAATTATTTCATGTTAATGGATGTCTTAAAGCCGATTATCTTTGGGCTTTTGCGTTACCAAGCAATCAGTGGTTGTAAGAAAAATACACAGAATTGTATGAAAAGCGAGGCTGGGGCTGAATTCTTTCTAGCCCAGACTGTAGATTTCTACAGCCTATCAGTAATAGTCATGTGGAGGAACTAAAAGTAGATAGACTAAACACATACTATCCAATCAAAGTAGAAATTACACAAAAGACCGAATCATAAGTTTTGTGATTTCTGGTTTGAATGAAAGGGTTACACTTTACTGTTTAGCATGTTTGGTATTCAGGAGAATCACTAATTTATTTAAACTAACTACCTCAAAAATTTTTAAGTTGATAAATCAATTTGTTTAAGCCAAATAAACTTAAATATAACAAAAATTTAACGCAAACTTTGCAATTTAAAATAAATTTTTATGTTTAAGTGTATTTGGCTTAAAGAAATTGATTTATGAACTTTTACAGAGTGCGTAATAGTGTACCTGTAATAGTTTTCCCCACATCCATCCTATTTCATCAGTTATGAGACTTTTACTCAAAGTAAATAATTTCTTATTGATTGATATTCGATTTTAGCTTCCTAATATCTAATATCACCACGAACCACCACTGATCTTTTTCTTCATTTTTCCTCCCTCACGTCTCAGAGGTTTGAGGTCCACCAGGATCCGACGGTGAGCGTCGTTCACATGGTACGAGCCGGTGGAGGGGTGTGGATGGCGTTTTCGGAAGGTTCCTGCATACGCTTGTTCCACACGGAAACCTTGGAACACCTACAAGAGATCAACATCTCCACACGCTCTTCATTCCACAGTTCAAGTAAGTACAGTACACAATTATAATAAATTATAATAAGTTGGAAAAAAAATAACCATATGGAATTTCCTCGCTGTGCAAATTGAAACTAAAGGCAAAAAACAAACCCAGACTGAGTGTTTGAGGCTACTGCAACTACTTTTGTTCAGCCTCAGACTTGATTTTTTTTTTTTTTTTTTTTTGGCTCTGTTTATTTTATTACAGTCTTAAAAATGTAAGAGATGACTGGAGACTATATAATCCTCCATCTCAGAGCTCGTATCTTCTGACCTGACAGCCTTTCCTGCATTATAAATATTCTAAAATTAGAAATTTGCTTTTATGCATCACAACAAAAGAATTATAACAAAACCGAAGGAATTATATATGGGGTTTACAGCTACAGTAGGTAAGGAGTAAAATACTCAGTGGTGTACCATTATGGTAAAATAGTCAAATAGCAACACAAAGTGTAGTTACTGTTACCGCTGCAATGTCCTGAAGTGTTTTATTCCTTGCATACCACATCAATTTGCAGAGAAACTGCAAAGCACAAATTCCTCCATCCTCTTCACATTCAAGTCCCTCTGTACGAGTTGTCACTATAGAAATGATAGTGTATTAGAGCGAATGCGTTGATAGAAACCCGTGATTTTCCTTGCAACCTGAACGACCGAGATGCTGTAATAGGAAATTAATTAATACCTTCTGACCAATCAGAACAGAGAATTCAACAGCGCTGGTGTGTTAAGCAGTTTCAGAAGTTATATACAATTTTCTTGTCAGCTGGAACATCTTATCCCTGACAACAAAACTGTTCCTTATGGTGTACAGTATGGGAGAAAGTCTGAGGTGAATCATACTGTACACGCATTTCATTTTAAGCAAAGTCAAAAAGGCTTTAATCATGTAACAGCTTGCGATTGTCAGATAATCTCAGATGTGTTCCATTAGACGGTGTGATTCTCCGCTATCTTCTTCCTCAGATGAGGCCCTACTGAAAATCACAACCTTTTTATTTTAGACGACGCGTCCGTTTTATATAAAAAGGCACTGAAGTGAGTGCTTTTACTCCTTCCGCTGTCTTGATGATGGACAGTCTAGAAATATCTAACTTTCTCAAAGTATGCTCTGGTACACTGTAAAATAGGAAGTTAATTTATAAGTTAATTAATTTATAAGTTAATAATAAGTTAATTTAACTCAAAAAAATTGAGGAAACTAATTACCTCAAAATTTTTAAGTTGATAAATCAATTTGTTTAAGCCAAATACACTTAAATACAACAAGTTTGAGTTAAATTTTTGTTATTTTTAAGCGTATTTGGCTTAAAGAAATTGATTTATCAACTTAAAAATTTTGAGGTAATTAGTTTCCTCCAATTTTATGAGTTAAATGAACTATCCGGTTTTACAGTGTATAAGAAGAATAAAACCTTTCAGGATGTGCTGTTATAGGAAAATAATCGATTTGCATTGTAGCAGTGACTTCGCTTCGCATCATTTTTTATTTACTTCATTGTGTTACACTGTTTTTAATTACATCACTTAGCCTATAAAATAGCTTACAGGATGATGGTTCTAAGACAGTTGCTTCTTGTAGCAACATTATTACCCCCTAAAAATGCCAATTTGCATGTGGGACAACCTCCCTTCAAACGCATTTATCTTGTTACTGTACAGTCTGTTACTGGCCAGTTACTGTAGAAATGAGTGAGTTTGGGTATTGGTGAATCTTCCCCCAGAGGAAGATGTAGGTACTTCCTCAAAGAAATTTGATCATGTCACCCCAATTTTAGCATCGCTCCATTTTACCATCGCTCCCGGTCCATTTTAGGATTCATTTTAAATTTCTGTTGTTTGTCTTTCAAACTCTTAATGATCAAGCTCTTTCCTATCTCAAAGATACTTTTACACCACGTTCATCTAACAGATTTCTAAGATCTTCTGATTTATGATCTTCTGGTTTCTTCTGTATGTCCCTCGATCCCAGTTATAAACTAAGGAGGATAGAGATTTTTCAGTTGCTGCTCCTCGTTTATGGAATCAATTGCCACTGGATATCCACCTTGCACCTTCAATTACCATTTTTAAAAAGAAGCTTAAAACATATCTTTTCTCCCTGGCGTTTTAATCAAGTTTTTTTTTTTTTTCTTACTATTGTCTGTCTTTATATGATTTTATTCTGTTTTCTATTTTACTTTTCTTTACTCTGTTCAGCACTTTGGTCAGCTTCGCTGTGTTAAATATGCTTTATAAATAAAATTTACTTACTTATTTACTTACTTACTTACTCTGGAAAGATAAAAACACTGTTGAAAAATGCACTGATGTTTTTGACAGAAAAAGGATCAGTGGAACTATGGCTTTTCAGAATATCATGTGAATGTTTTTATACATTTGACGTGAGCAACAACAAAAGTTGTGGTGGTCCATTTTGGCATCTCAATAGAGTAATGGTAAATACTCAGAAGGAAAACAAACCCAACATGCTATGTATTTGACTGTTATTCAAGGCAATTGACAGTGTCCATGCAGTCTAGCCATAATGTATACTTTTAGCTTCTGTTATTTTGCTCTCTTACGACAGATGCTATGAAGCAATTTTGAGCACATAACGTTATGAGAAAATGGATGTCCATCAACATCAGTGGTTGTAAAATTTCAACTTTTTTTTATTTTTGTATTTTCTACTTGGTAATGTTTGGTATATGTGATATTCTCCAGATATTTTCTAAGATAAAATAGAAAAATAGAAAATATAATGGTTCTTTTTTTCCACAAAGTCAATGATCGTATTGCACTACAATTCTAAATATTGTCATATAGAATCTCATATAGTAGTTTTGGTGCTCACTAATTACAACTGTGCCCAGTGGTAATACACAGGGGAAAAAATGACATTGAAATGTTTGTTCTTGGTCTATCTAATGTAATGCTAAGTAGCCAAAAATCGGTTGGTTTTAAGTGCATAGTTTCTTGAATAATATTTTCCAGGTTCCCCTGGACAATAGATGCCAATAGATGCTAAGGTTGTTATTTTATTTTTATTTTCTAAATCAATGCCCATAGAAGGTAAGTACATGAGGTGAATTTTGTGTTTATATATTTAGCATTTTTCATGGGATATATGATCAATTGCTATATGATTTAAAGATATGTAATTAGGTTTATTTCATCAAGTGATGCACCGTTTGACTGGGTAGGTGCTTACTAGTCACATTTATGACCAATGATTCAATTAATAAAACAAAAAGAAAGGTATAAAATATGTTTCTTTGGGCTATCTGGTGAGTACAGTTCCTGCTTATTAGATTAAATGTTGTCATCCATTCTAATGCTATACAGCTAAAACCAGTGGGATTAAGTGTGTAGGTTCATTATTAAGATTTTCTCATAAACAGTCATAAAAAATTGGTACAACAGTTACAAAAATACAAGCAGACAGGCGTATTGTAGTCTCAGAAACAGGGGAAAAAGATATTAAATATAGTGCCCTTCACTGGGCAATGAAGTGTGCAGAACCGGGCACTGAAGACCTTCAAATCATAACAAACTGGTTTTCTGTTTAGAATAGAAAGTACTCTGACTGAATTTAAAAGTTGTATTTTTTGTTTTTGAGAACAATAAAAGAGAACATTCTCTAACTGGAACGTAGTAGATGGTTGAGACGTAGATCTCCGAACAAGTAAAATACTCTGAAGGTCAATGATGTCAGCTTGATTTGTATATAACGTTAAAGATCCATTTGGTATAACTACTAAATAGAGCTGTTTTAGTGCAGGATCTCAATGCCTCTGCACATACAAGCCTTTGGGTCATTGTCCACGCACAAAGCCTTTATTAAAACAGTTACTAGGAAGATTATGGTCTGAATGAGACACTTTTTTTTATCCCCTGGCTCTGCTGTACAAAACCTATGAACAGTGATTCAGTCCTCTGCGTGAAAGTGTTTTTGGTGGTTTCGATTCTGCAGGCTGACTCTCTGAGGATGGTCAATGAATAAGGAGCTATCTTAAGACTCCAAAATGCATCGATGGAGTCATGGGGTTAGTGGCAGGAATTAATGAAAAGGAAAAGGCATGAAGGAAGGAAGGCACAATACTGGAGACAAAGCTCTCCATTCGCAAGGTTGCTATGGAAACCCTCTTGTCTTAACTCCAGCAGCCCTGGCACATTGGTAATATGCCAGTTTTGCCCCCTTGCATCTCTTTTGTGTGTGTGTGTGTGTGTGTGTGTGTGTGTCTTCTTTCCTTTGCACTGTGCCCAATTGTTCCTTTTGTTCATTCATCCTTTCTTCATGCCTTGTATTCATCTTCAATTCTTTTTTTCCCCACCTCGCTTTTTTCCCCAGATGAAACAAACAGGCTTCCTTGCTGTGTTCTGTGTTTTCTGATACATAAAATATTTACCAGCCCACCCGGTGTGGTTTTTCACACTTCACTTTCAGTGGTAGAAGCTTGTTTGAGCATTGATTATGTAAGTGGAGCTGTAGAGAAGCACAGTTTGAAAGTAGTCGTAACGTACATGTGGCACTTTGTCACTTCGGCTGCTTTTACATTCTGACATTCTGCTATTTGGGCAAAGATTTATATGCAAGACCTGACCCATATCTGTTTCCCACTTATGTGTTTAATTCATTTTCGGTCATATAGAACTTATAATACTTAGGTTATGATATCTGTTGCTCCCTATATGACTTATTAAATTCTAGCTTACTCATGCACTGTTGTTTATAGGCTACAGTGAAGATTAGCAAAAGTAGGTAATGCCAGTCAGCCTGATGCAAATGTTTGCTAGCATTACAGCAACTAAAAGACGTTCACTAGAAATAGCCCTGGGTAACATGCAAAACAAAGGACAGATTTGGCCCTTTCTGTGTGGAAAGTTGTTACTAACATCGAGATTCCAATATAAATCCAGTTAAACATGTAAATTAGCTTAGACCAGACCAAAGCTAGCACTCGCCATCATCCATCTCCATCCCCAATCCATCCTTGGACACTATTGTTACTGTTGAATCTTCCATGGAGCTGTTGAGTACTTCAGGTGGACAGGAAGTGGATTTATCCTGCAGGAAACATATATTGTCAGAAAGGACAAGTCATAATGTTGTTTCCACTGGAGTTATTGTGTTCTTTTTGTGACTTTGTATATTATTACTTTTAAAGCGCTGGAGCTATTACCCACTTTATCCTTACTCTGCCTCGGAATGAGAAATATCCATGCCGACAGCTTGGTTTCCATAGCTACCCTACAGGGATTTTTTTTTTAATGCTTGTATTTAGTAATGAATCGATATGTTTGTTTTTTTTTTGTTTTGTTTTTTAAACTCATCAATGTAGTTACCAATACAGTTATCAAAGTGAGTAGCCTTGGTTTGAGGTTTTGTTTCACTTTGAATAAGCATCCTTGTGCAAGTAGGTAAAGTTCGGGTGACCATAATCTGGATTTCCAAAAGGGGACATGTTTCGTTTGCCCATGTTTTAATTTTTTCCTACATTTTTTGAATGTCCATGGAATAAAATAAAATATTAGATGTCATGAGTGTGTCTTCTACCATAATTTATACATTTGAATGGCCATGGAATATGAAGCAATGCGATAACATGAAATTAAAAATTACATTATATGGCCAATGGGATTGTTTCGACTCAGGACAGCTGTCATTTGCTGCTATTGTGAAGCAACTGTTTGACGGCGTACACAACAGCGCTTCACCTTCGCGTGCTCGCTGAGAGTAGGCTAATGGTTGAGAGGCAGGAATTTGGCCAATAGTTGCTGCAAGCCTTTTATAATTGACCAATCGTTGTGCAAGAAGGCGGGAATTACAGAGGGGGTTAAAGCAATTCAAATATGCGCGCACACGATACAGTATTAGACCAAAAGTACATCATAATGAAACTAAAGCCGAATCTCGGACATTTTCTCAAATTTACAAATCCTAAAGAGTCCAAAAAAGAGGACATGTCCGGGAAGAAGAGGACGTATGGTCACCCTAGTAAAGTTTTATGTTTAAGATGTTTTATCAGGTTACTTGTATTGTAGGAGTATGCTGTGGTTTGGCCTCTTGATTTGTTTGCTTTGTCATCATTAATCATGAAATATGTCTAGATTGTTCTCACTTCATGTTGTCTGTTCATTAGGGCAACAATGTGCACTAGGCTTATGTCACAAAGTATCATTGGGTATCAATTGTTTGTATCAGAGCATTTTTATGAGTAAATAAATATAGTATTGGATTGATATCTGATATCAGTACCAGTGTCAGTGCATCCCTAGTTCCTCCGGACTGCACTGACTACCATCCATGATTCATGTGTGTTGTTTGAGCGCTAAATGATGACTTGGCCTAGCATATCATTGCATAACAATAATGATCACTTCAGAATTAACAGGACATTTGGATATGAGTCAAATGACCAGCTCTCAAATGTTTTGGATTGTAGAACCTTATTTCAATGTGGTCCATACTGAATGAAAAATCAGAATTGGTTGACAATGGAACTGCAGCCTTCATACACCCTGTATAAAACATCACATCTCACCAAAGCACAACTCTCCATTCAGACATCCTAATGCTGTTTACTTTTGCTAGCTGGCTGTGTCCTATTTTAGCCAGCAGAAACATGGCTCTCGGCTTGTCACGGACAATGATAATCACATGGACCGTGAAGGGGGGAAAAAAGGCAAAGGAGTAAACCAGACTTTGGCAACTAGCCAGAGAGCATAACTATCAGCAGGTCATCTGCCCCAACCTTTTCACTTCAACATTCTGGAAAAACAAAGAACAAAAGAAATCGCTGTATGATGGCAAGAAAAAAAATGTGAGAACTTTCTGGATCAAAGTTTTCGCTAGATTCAATGAGACACTTGGAGGAGACGAGGCTAGTTACTTGGTCAGAATGCCTTGTCTTCTTACCTGTGTTGAAATATGCAGGGCACGAGTGAAGGAACGATCATAGTGCACCAATGCTAGAGTTAAAATGAACTTCAGTTGTTTCTTCTGTCCCTTGGGACTTTGAGGCTGGGGAACATCTTAATTCTCTTTGAATATGTGAGCCAGGAGACGAAAAAGACTTGTTGTTATTACAGATCAATGGCCTTCAAGTCCCACAAGGTCCTCCCTAGTCTATGATGGTTGATGAATTAATTATTAGCACAACATCTGCAGTGGTTACCGAGGTTTCCACCCAAGTGTGACTTTAAATAGCTTCACATTATATGATCATTTTCTTCACTAAGCGCGGTAGTAGCTGTTTTCTTGCAGTGAAATAAATCAAGGTTTTAGATATTATCAAGATATCATACAGAATACAAGGACAAAAATGCAAATCTACTTCATATTATGGTCCTTGTCTCTTCTAAAAACATGTATAGGGAGTATTCCATTGCAGTTTGACATGAAAAATGGAGTATTGTGCATACTCTTGAATGTGCACAAGTTATAGAAATAGTACATGTTTTATCCTGACACAGGATTCCTAGTAGTCACACAAATTCTTAGAAAATACTTAGAAAGAACCTATTTAAGATGTATTTGTCTTTTCTTCTTTTCCTTTAATGTGAAATTTTTTCCATATTCATTGGATTGGATGGCTACCTTTAGTGAGATTTAGAGAGTCAAACGTCTTATAGTCCTCCAAGTCAGGATGAAGCACTCAGGTGCCTGCTATTATAGGAAAATAATTAACAATTGGGTGTGTGATCCAAGCCAATGTGTCTCCTACAGAAAACATCAGCATGTCAATGATGTGTTTTTCTTTATTAAATAACATTTTTGATCTGTTTGTTGCTAGGCTTAGATTATGTAGAGCATCCACCATACAAGTCCCTGTATAAGTTGGTACTATAAAAATTTTTTTTATAAACTCGTGAGTTGCAGTGGGGATGGAACTACAGTCAAAGCTGCTGGTATAGAAGATTAGTCATAATCAAGAATTCTACAACATGGATCTATTAAAATGGAGCTATTTCAAGTATACTTTAGTAGACTGTAAATATACTACAGTATACGCCTAACATTAAAGTATAAATGTTAATATTTAAATAGTATATATATGCACCCATCTATTTATCCACCCACCCAGCTGAATGAGTGGGTGAAAGTATGGAGCAGAGAGAAACATTTCCTACCTGTATAAAGCACTGAAGCTGGCTGTGTTGGATTTAGTGTCTGTCTAAAGACACAAAAATCACTTTTTGTTCTCAATCAATATTTAACTTGAGAGGAAAACGTAACCCTATGAAAAAGACAGAAAAGATCTTGCTGTGGTGTTAGCCCACAATCCTGTTTTGCACAAGATCAAGGTATCACCACCTTCTTTCAGCAACCCTATATTTTTTTTCTTCAGGTAAGAAGAATGTGAGGGTCACCAGTCTGTTGATTTGCCAGGGCTTGTTGTGGGTGGGCACAGCCCAGGGTATCATCATCACTCTGCCTGTACCTAAGCTGGAAGGCATCCCTAAAATAACAGGTATGTAGGTGGCCATTGTTTGTGCAGAAGCTATTTTGGGGGTGTTTTCTTTACTTGGAGTTCTGGAATTGGTGGGTTCCTGTCCACATGTCTTGCAGAGTTTTGAGAATGGATATAGGACTACCTTAGAAATAGAAATGATTTGCATTGCATTTGCATTGACTAACTTTCCCAGCACAAGGGAAATTTCGTCAAGATGACATTAATTAGCACCTGGAAGACAGAGGGGGCATTAGACCGCCTATAAGGCATGATGCAGTACTCGAACATCCAGAAGTGGTGAAAAAAGTTCACAGAACAATATGAACTAGTCCAAACTACAATCAAACATTATAGATTATTTATCGAAGAATTTTTAGTTACCTAAGTGTTTAGGCAACATGGCAGGAAACGTATGAATTTATATGAAGAGACATAAAAGGTAGGGTTTAAGGCAAAGAGAATATTTGCACCGTTTCTTAACTCAGTTTGTATGAAATTTGAATTCATGAGCTCAGGTGGTTTAAAAAGCCAAGCTTTTCTGGTTACCACAACAACTGGTCTATGTCCAAAACCACATGCTACTGAACTAATTATTATGTAAAAACAGTAACAGCTATAATAATGTATGCTAGAGTACTGTTGGGATATATTTAGTATGGTAATGCACGGTTTTAGCCTAGCCTCAGTTTGATCTTGAGCTCGTGTCACTGTCAGTCTGGCGTTTCACATGTTCTCCCTGGCTCTGCATGAGTTTTCTCCTGGTGCTCTAGTTTCCTCCCACCGCACTTGTTTGGTTATGTTAGCTTGTTGCTAACATTGTCAGAAGAATGTGAGAAACCCACCCAAAATTTGGAAAATCAAACAGATAGAATTTCTTTTGCTAACTTTATTAATATATGCTGCAGGTAAAGCGATGACCTCTTTAAACGCCCATTGTGGTCCTGTGGACTTTCTGGTGGCGATCAGCAGCACTTTATCCCCAGATCTTCTGAAGCGAGATTCGGTTGTGGAAGCTCCCGACTCAGCCTGTGGCTGGGAGGAGCGAACTGACTCCTCCTCCCAGGAGTCCCTGCAGCAGTTTAGCAGCTCCTCATTCGGGGAAAGCAAGGGAAACCGGAGGAGTGTACTTCTTCAATACCGCATTCGCTCCACCATGGGCTTACCTGGGCGGCCACTGACCGCTCGATGTGACGAGTCCTCAGATTCATCGTTAGAGTCTTTAGAACACAGCCTCGAGGATGGCTCTATCTACGAACTCAGCGACGATCCAGACATGTGGGTCAGGGGTCGACCCTGTGAGAAGGACGGCCATAGGAGGGACAGGGTCATGTCTGCAGCCATTATCTCTGGAGGGAAGGGATTTAGAAGACTTAGAGAGGGTGCATCGGAGGGTACGGCAGAATTGACTGAGTGCTCCCTTATGGTTTGGCAACTGCCACTCACCGTATAAAATGTGATTGGTTCTTCAGGGTGCAAAGATGTACAAATCCTGGCCATCCAGGAAACAATGTGTTTTAGTTTCTTTTGTGTTGAGGAAATCTATTGGTTTTGGTTTCTATGGTTTAGAGTCCATGCCACGGCAAACTGCGATCACACTGGTGAAATGAAAGAAAAGCTTTTCATTAGTGACAGCTATAAATATTTAGTGATATTCAAACTTGCATTAAGGTTTGTAGTAATTCTGAAAAGCTTGATTCTGTTCAACAATTAACGCAGCAGTAATGAAGAAACAATTAGCCAATGAGAGGGCATAATGGGTGTTCCTTTATATGGATCTCATGGAAACAGCTCCTGTAAAGTGCTTTCAGGCCCTTCTTTGATCACAGCCATGCAACCGAATAAGGCTTAGGGTTGTGATTGCATTTGTTGATGTCGAAATACAATGGAGTGGAGATTTACATTTATTTCAGACATAAAGTCAGTGATTAATTCTTTAAAAAAAAGCAATCCTCTGCTGCTTTTGATAAAAGAGCATTGCTATTGTTGCTCAGTGTGGTACGTTTTCCACACGTCACCAATGAAAACCAATACAGTTGTGATTGCATTTTCTAATCTGGAATCAAAAGGAATCGTCTCCATTTTTTATCTTTTGACAGAAGCTAGCACATTAAGTCTGTGCTTTTCATTTGTCTGTTCCATATACCCTGAAGTCTTGCAGGTCTTTTTTTATTATTTTTATTATTATTATTATTATTTTTTTTTTTTACAGTATTAATGGATAATGGCATATGTGGGGGGAAAAAACAATGGATAAAGAGCTGACCTTCAAAGACAAAACTGCACATCACGAAATAAACGTTAACATTTGAAAAACCCACAGGGATGTACTGTACAGTCTGTAACGTTGGTTTACAACAATAAATGTGAGTTCAAGTTGAGTCATAACATCTAGACATCAACACAATGACTGTGAGTGTATTTTGAGACAATGATGCATGCTATATTTCACTATGTACCGCTTGTGTAGTTTCTCTTCTTGAGAGGGAACATCATCCTGAACTCAGGCAAGGCCAAGATGAGTCCTGAAGGTACAAGGATTCTTTGAGAGCCTTGTCATTTTAAAAGCATAAACTCTTCACAGGTCAGTACCACTACTCTGGGACTACAGTACTCAGTGATACTCTGTGTATACACGATATCTACAGTAGACAGCTTCTCCTCTCTACAGGGAACCTCAGATCATCCTTTTAGTGTCTGTGAATGCATTCAGCTCCAGCTTCATCGTGGGTCAGTGCTGCTCAAATACACAATATTTCCTCATGGCCCGCAGTCAGGTCATCCCTGGTGGATCATTTTCTTTGGAATTTGCCATGCTGGAGCACTACTGAAATTTTATTTCACAGCATTTGATGAAATCCTATCAGCAAAAAGGGCAGCAGGCAAATTGAAAGGAGTTTCCATGTCTATATGGAGTCTTTCAGAGATTTCTCAGTCCCTCATTTCTGTAACTTGAACTCACTTTTCCTTGTGTGTCATTTCTTTGTCAGGTCAGCAGTAAAGGCATGAAGACCCTTAAGTCAAATTCAGATATGTCACACAGACTGTACTATGGAGGAAAGGTCAGTTGTAATAAAAAAAAACACAAAAAAACCCCCAACATCCTGTTCAATACACTCTTTCAACTAGGCGGTTTAAGAAAATTAGCATTTTTCCATGTGGGAATGAATTGAATTGTCTCCTTGAGTTACTTTTTGTACATTAAGCACATTTAAACTGAAGGAAATTAGACAAAAGGAGTGATGTCTTCTTAATTTATTTGCCAAACACACATCAAAGATATTCTACTCTGTTCATTTTATACCACAGCGTTGTGGAATTCTCAAATCTGATTGGTCAGAAGGTGTTGATTGATTCTTCTATAGTAGCAGTTCTGACTATAGTGCTTGCTAAAATTCAAATCATCGGTTTATTTTAATTTTTCTATTCTAATATGGTAAAGTTTCTACAGTAACATGCACTTTTATGGTAGGTGTGCCACATAATTTAAGGTTAATAATAATAATAAAATGACAAAAAAAATTAAAGCGTATATTCGTTGATATGGTGACGATTTCTGTAAGGAAACATTTATTTATCATTTATGAAAGGAGTCTCCAGTGTATATCCAGATAGAAAAAAATGGCTGTTGAAGGAACGACTGTTTATACTTGCTATAATACAAATATAACAGGAAATAACTTGGTTGGCCACCATTCTACGTTAGATGTAACAATAAATGGATAAAAAAGTATAACACTGCGTTCATGAATAACTGAAAATTGTAATTGTTGGCAAATTGCTGTGGTATAAGAGGAATAACACATTTGCTTATGTGCAGTTATTGGGGGAGGGGGGGACGGGGTCAGCCTCAGGGTGGTAACAGTAACTCTACTTAATCACACCACCCTGTTGTTGATTATTTTACCCATACATACTGTGTATACTATAAGCATCAGTTGTTACAAAATACAGTCCCCAGCAAATATTATTGGAGCCGCAAGGCCAGTTCATTTGTTTGTGCTACAGTATACACCAAAGACCTTTGAGATCAAAAGATGGATACAAGATGAGGATTTAGGATTTCAGCTTTTATTTCCTGGTATTTACATCTAGATGTGTTAAACAACCTAAAACATAGAACCTTTTGTATCAGACCACTAAATTTTTAGGTTACCAAAATTATAAAAACAAAATTGTCTTGTAAATGAAAGTGAATAACACTTATTATTTGGTTGCATATCCCTTGTTGAAATAACTGCATCAAGCATGCGACTCACTGACATCACTAAATTTACCGCAGCCTCTTTCAGTTGGTGTTTGTTTCAGGGGGTTTCTCCCTTCAGTCTCCTCTTCAGGAGGTGAAATGCTACTCAGTTGTATTAAGGACTGGTGATTGACCAGTCTAAAACCTTCCACTTTTTCCTTTGTTGAGTTGGCAGTGTGTTTTGGATCATTGTGTTGCTGCATGATGAAGTTTCTCCCGATTAATTTGGATGCATTTCTCTGTAAACTGGCAGACAAAATGTTCCTGTAAACTTCTGAATTAATTCTGCTGCTACTATCATGAGTTCCATCATCAATAAAGATCAGTGAGAATGTTCCAGAAGCAGCCATGCAAGCCCAAGCCATGACACTACCTCCACCATGTTTCACAGATGAGCTTGTATGTTGTGAATCATGAGAAGATGCTTTCATTCTCCACACTTTGGTCTTTACATCACTTTGGTAGAGGTTAAAATTATTTCCAGAACTTTTGTGGCTCATCTTTGTATTTCTTTGTGAATTCCAAGTGGTTTGCATCTTGTGGTATGGCCTTTGTATTTCTGATAGTATGGATTCTATATTCTGCTCTCAAAGTCTTCTTCAAATGGTGAATTGTGAAACCTTCACCCCTGAGTGGAGGTTGTTGGTGATGAAAACCCCAAAAGCGTTGTTTTGGGGTTTTTCCTCACAGCTCTCACAGTGTTGCTCTCACAATGTTTCTGTCATCAGCTGTTGTTGTTTTCCTTGGCCTGCCTATTCAGTGTCTGTTGCTCAGTACACCAGTTGTTTCTTTCTTTTTCAGAACGTTCCAAATTGTTGTATTGGCTATGCCCAATGTTTGTGCAATGCCTGTGCAATTTTCCCCCTTTTCTCAGATTTTCTTCCATAGATGGCTCTCTGATCTTCATGTTGGCTTATCCTTTTTTTAACAAAAATTGCAGTCTTCACAGGTGAACATGAAGGGTAAAACCAAGAGTAGATGTTCAGAGCAATTTATTGTTTAATCAATCAATCTAACTGGACACACCTGGGTAACAAGAAACACCTGTCAGTCACATTTTCTAATATTTTTGCTCGCCTAAAAATTGGGTGGTCTGATACAAAATGTGCTACTGTATGTTCTATGCTTTTTAACACATCTACATGTAAATACCAGGAAATTAAAGCAGAAATTCTAAACTCTCTTCTCATCTTCATCTCAAACCCAAATGTCTTCATTCTACAGCAAAAACAAATTAATTGGCCTTACCGTTCTAGTTTCGGAGGGGACTGTCAGTCATATACAATAAGTTGGTAATTAAATTTTACAGTGATGTTAAAAATTATACTTAACTCTAAATGATTTAGTAATTTCCTTCATTAGTAAGTGCACCTTAGTAACAAGTATTATCACAGCATTATCATGACATTATCACTTACAGATCTGGAAACCGCTACCATTGCAAAAGTGTCAGTAATTAAAAATAAACTATTTGATTAAAGCGTCATAGAAAAGACAAGACCTGTTATTAACTGTCCATATAGAAGAATTGAGATTACAGAACAGAAATTAATATTAAGTATATTAATAATTCTAACTATAACTGTTACACCTACACCAATAAAACAGTACTTTACAGGAAGCCACATGCTTCCCATCAACTACAGAAAAGGAAAAAGAAATTACATTTTTAAAAACAAATATCACATAATATCAACGATTTAAGGAATATTATTCCTGTAGCAGTAAGCTGGAAACAAACCTGAAATTTTATTTTGTACTTCATTTTACAACCTAAAATGAGATCAAATATATATAGTTCCAAAACTGGTCTGTGTAGCCATGGATATTACAACTACAAGTTGTAACGGAATACATTTTAAGGATAAACTTACAATCAAACCTTTTAGTTAGTCATATACAGCAAGATGCCAATAATCCAAAAAAGATTGTTTATATGAAACTAACATATCACTGTGTCGTATTTTCCAATAAAAAATATACTGTATAGTTTGGAATCAAAGGGAAAGTGGAGCGTTTTCCTTTTCCCTCTTCTTTTCTTGCTAGGATTTATGATGTAAACTTTATAACGGCATTTCCTCATGCGGTTTTGCCCTAAGCTCCTTCCATAGTAACTTTCATTACAGATGCTACTGAGCCATGCAAATAGAACTGTGCAATATCTTCAACAGCACCAAGCTGCTCCATGTCCACTGGAGAGGTGAGAGCAGTGCAAAGCTAAAAGCCAAGATTAAAAAAAAAAAAAAAACAACACTGGGAAAAATTACAGTCTTTCAATTTTGGGCAGCCAGATGTGACGTATTTAAATGCTGTTGTAATGTAATGTTGTAGGCAATACTGAGAATGCACAGTGATGTTTGGTGAAGTCCGGGTACTGGTACATTTTTTCCCCCATTTAAATAGCATTTGGTATGAAGTTGTATTCTCATGTATAACTAATATGTTACAGAGAAGCAATAATTACTAAAAGATGAAAAGATGATTTAAATGATGGTTTACAGCTACTTGTGTCTGTTATGTTAATACTTTTATGCAACTCCATTTCTTGATTTCAGGATCTGTTGTTGTTAAAATAAATCCATTTGAACAAATTTGTTTCTAGAAATGTTTATATCTCTTAGGTTTTAGTTGATGCCTTCCTTTTCATTTTATTTCCAATGCAGCAGCAGTTCTTAGACCTAAGAACTGGCCAAAATTCTTCACATTCCTGCTGATTACTCCCTGACTGATTCTTGCTGAACTGTCAGATTTAGATGTTGGCATTTTCTCATCCTACCTCGCCCTTCAGAGGGGCAAATCTCTGCGATTACGTGCTAGTCACTGTAAAAGGCCGAAGATAAGTAGAAGGCATTAAACGATATGGCTCACAAGGGGAAACCCGGAACGAGCACTGAAAAGGTCAGCATTTCAGAAAAAAAAAGAGAAATGTTATCTACAGTGTGAACAACTCAATTGTATCCTTGGCAGGACAGTAGATACAGTATCCGCATCTGATCTCCCACAAACACCTGTCCAGGATGTAGTAGAAATAATGAAGTATGCGATTAAAACAAGTATGTAAAATTTTATTTAAAAACATACAAGCTGAAACAGACACATATATATTTTAAATATGTGTGAATATTTCCTTCATTTTAGTCCCATACCTCATGTAAAACAAGACTGAATGAATAAACATATGAAAATGAACTTGAAATAATATCTAGAAGTAAGATTACAGCACAATGCTGTTTTCATTGATTCTAATTTGTCAGAAGGTGTTGATTCATTTTCTATAACAGCATTATACTATAACTAAAGCGTCACATGGACCAGTGTGGCGGATGATCCGTGTAAACGGATTTATAAAGTTTCTAATTATTGATATGGTGACATTTCATATGAGATGATTTTTTTTTTTTTTTTTTTTTAGTATTAATGGAAGGAGCCTCCAGTAAAGCTACAGCATTAAAATTTTTATATACAATAAAAAGTCTTTAAGAAATAGTAATTAAAAAAATAATAAATCTGTTCATTTGATTGGTTCAGCGGCATTCCAAGAGTACTTATACTGTATTTCCTATAACTGCATTGGGATGTTTCACTGTGTGTATCACTCCACTCATCTGTTACCACGTAAAATTCCACTTCCTAGTTTGAAACCATTACTGCAGAAGTGTTGGCGACATCAACGGTGGACATGGCAAATGATACTTTTGAGGAATATAACTTTTGGCTTAAAATATGAAAGTTCATCAGATGGGGAAGAAAATGAAGAGTGTGGCTTCTCTGAGATCTGTTTTCACTAGCAGAGAAAAAATAAAAAGAACATTTGGCCATATTGTGTCTGAAATCATACTTTAATAAAAAAAAACTAAATAAATAATATATATATATGTATATTTATATATTTATATATATATATATATATATATATATATATATATATATATATATATATATATATATAAATTATTTAGTATTTTTTTTATACACCTGGAGGTGTGTGTATATGTATGTGTGTGTGTGTGTGTGTGTATATATATATATATATATATATATATAAATATATAAATATACACCTCCAGGGTCCGGGGTTCGATTCCCGCCGGGGCCATGTGTGTGCGGAGTTTGCATGTTCTCCCCGTGCTGCGGGGGTTTCCTCCGGATACTCCAGTTTCCTCCCCCAGTCCAAAGACATGCATGGTAGGCTGCTTGCCATGTCCAAAGTATCCATAGTGTATGAATGGATGTGTGAGTGTGTATGTGATTGTACCCTGCGATGGACTGGCACCCTGTCCAGGGTGTACCCCGCCTTGTGCCTGATGCTCCCTGGGATAGGCTCCAGGCTCCCCGTGACCCTGAAGAAGGAGTAAGCGGTAGAAGATGGATGGATATATATATATATATATATATATATATATATATATATATATATATATATATATATATATATATATATATATATATATATATAGAGAGAGAGAGAGAGAGAGAGAGAGAGAGAGAGAGAGAGAGAGAGAGATTTTACTGAAAAATAATAAACTTCAGGGTGGTAAGAGTAACTCTGTTCCACTTCACACCATACAAACTGGTAAAAAGTACAGTGTTTTGTCCTTTGATTAATACAAGTGTAATCTTTCTACAGTACACTCTAAAAATCTTTTCACACTTGTTTCAACTCACACTACAGTTGACAAACACATCATACAGCCAAACACATCACTGAAATCAATTTGAGCTAGTTGAACAATTTGTTCCTAGTTTCATTCCTTTAAAGACCTTCCTCAGAGAGTAGAGAGTACTCTAGTAATATTATCAGGTTATTTACATTTGGCAGCCCTTATCCCGAGCGACTTATTTATTTATAAGCGACCTATGACTTATGACTTATTTGACTTAAGCGATTTATGAGCGACTCTCATTTATACAACTGAGCAGTTGAGGGTTAAGGGCGTTGCTCAAGGGCCCAGTAGTGGCAACTTGGCTGTCCACCATTTTAACCACTGAGCTGCCACTGCCTCTAGTCAAAGTTGTAATTGTCATCACAATAATTCATGCATCTAATATACTCTTACTGCTTACATGGAGACATTTGTATAATTCCTTTTTTAACAGATAAAAAAAAAACGTCATCCTTGTGTTTGACTTTGAAATGTGGCGCCAGTTTCTTAAAGTGTACTTCTGACTAATACAGATAACCATTAAAACCTATAATCACTTGGAACAAACATTTAGAGACTGCTTCTAAGACTGCAAGAGCGGAATAACCAGCTTTGAGATGTAAAATAAATAAATAAATGAATAAATAAATAAATAAATAAAAGCTATCAGTGAGGAGTGGAGACATTGGGGAGCTCAAGTAAAACAAAAGCAACTCTGGATGAGACCTTCCTCACCAGGGATGGAGGGATGGTAAGAAATCAGTTATTATTAACCATTTACACTGTAGCTACACTTGTTTTCCAGTATTATTTTTCTCTGATTAGACTAAGCATTGTTTAACCTACTAACTAACTTAGCTAATTTAGTTAACTAACTAACCTACTGTCACATCCACCATGGACACTTTCCCCCCACACCACCAGAGGGCATCCTCACTTATATTTTTAAACAACTTCTTTCGTTGTCTGGCCGAGTTCCTGTATTTCTGCTCACTTGAGTTGTATTTCCCCTGATTAGTTTCCCTACTTAAGTTCTGTTTTCTAGAATTTGTTCCCTTGAGAAAATGGTATAATTTATTTTATTTATTTATTTTTTGTCTGTTATTGCCTTGTCTTGATTTTGGTTGGTTTTCCTAGGTCTTGGTTCATTTCCTGTGTTTTGGTAGTTTGTTAGTTATTTATATAATAAAGCCAATCTGCACTTGCATCCACCTCCCTGGATTTGTTACACCTACTAATTTAGCATGACTTGCTGAGTTGACTCGAGGCCAATATATTCTCTGCCACTTGATATGCAAATCCCAAACATGGAGGAATTTAAGTAAGAAATAAAACACTTGGTGTATGCTATGAAAACACAACTTGTCATGGTACTGAGAAATCTGGAACACAAAATCCTTCTGTCCTGAACACTTGCCTACAATTGTACAACTTTTCTTTGTTACATAACCATTCATTTATTCTAAATAAATGTTCATTTTTCATAACCTATAATAGATAAGTCTTGATGTCTCAAGCACTATTCACTCATTAATATGCGAAAATATTTTTTAAAGCATTTTGTTGGTTATATTTCAAGGTGAAGTGTAGTTGTAGTGCACTGGAGCTCTAATGGTTTTATTAAAGTTACAGTATTTGTCTGAAATATAACTGTATTTAAGTGGATTTTATTTTACATATACGCTATATAGCCAAAAGTTTGTGCACACCTGATGTGACACACGTGCTTTTTGAACATACCATTCCAGATTTATTCCCGCTTTCCCACTCTTCTGGGAAGGCTTTTCACTAGCGTTTGGAGTGTGGCTGTGGGGATTTGTTCATTCAGACACAAGAGCATTAGTGAGGTCAGGCACTGATGTTGGGCGAGGAGGTCTGGGGTGCAGTTGGTGTTCCAGTTCATTCCAAAGGTGTTCAGGGGAATTGAGGTCAGGGCTCTGTGCATGACACTCGAGTTCTTTAGCTCCAACCTTGGAAAACCATGTCTTAATGGAGTTCGCTTTGTGCACAGGGGCATTGTCATGCTGTGACAGATTTGGGCCTCTTAGTTCCAGTGAAGGGGAACTTTAATGCAACAGCATGCAAAGACATTCTAGACAATTGCGTGCTTCCAACTTTGTGAGGAAGAACCACATATGGGTGTGATGGTCAGGTCTCCACATACTTTTGGCCATATAGGGTACATATATTTGTAAATGTAATATCAGTAGAACACAACTGGCACCAAAATCATGGAATCATCCATTTATAGCTCCACCCACATGTTGGTATGTAGTTACAGTATGGTTCACTTGGAAATAGGACTATTACAATATTCAGGATCACAATTTTGTTACCCTGGAACTTTTAATTCTTTTTTAAAAATTTTTTTATTACAAGCTAATGGCAACCAGATGCTACCATACATTTGGGTTTTATTACTAGCACACCCTTACAAGTGATCAGCAAGCTCCATTAAACTTTTTTCCCCCCACTTATATGGTTCTTTTATTGTGATTTGACTCCCATCAAAATTTCCGACAGCTCATTCAAACCTACATATATCTCTGTGAAATGGAAGGAAGGTGGAATAGACGCTCTAAACAACTTTAGAGATGTTTCGATCGTTTCTTTTATTTTCAATTTGCATAAGTTATGCGCTTTTCAACGGCTAAACGTCGTAAAATATATCTCCGCAGGGACAGACACGCAGTATGAATCGGCGAGAGCAGAGACAGGCGAGCTGACTCAGTCAGGAACGTATGCCTCTGGGAGCAATGAGGTGAGGAGCGACCGTTTTCTTTGCCGAACATAAGCTCATGATTGTACGCCGCTGCTGAATCGCAGTTTGTCACAGAGCGCTCGTCCACCCACCCGTCACGGGAGACAACAAATCCCGAGGAGCAGTATTGCCTCAGCAGTGTTTCGCCTGACAAACAGACTCGAACAGCAGCTATGTGAGAATTCACATTTTCATAGCAAAAGACATTTCAGCTAAAAAAAAAAAACACCACCACCACCACCTTTCTAGATATTCCTGCCAATTAACCCCACTGTGGGAGATATTTGCCTATCGCCCGGCACAGCTTTGCTCACATAATGTCTCAGGAGTGTCTCTTTCCCCGCCGTCTCAGGTGTGATTTGTAAGCTTGGTCGAGGCTAAACTGGGCCACGTTGCATGGATGTGGCTGATGGTCCTTTTGTGTTTTTATCTGTCTCCTCATAAAAGCCTCCTTTTGTATTTGCGTACCTTTTCATTTCCGTTGGCTTCAGCAGTGGTGCTGATAAAAAAATATATATATATATATATAAAGAGGGTGGCACATGGTCAGCTATCAGCTACCGAATGGGAACAAAAAAGCTGGAAGCTAACAATTAAGCAGAGGATGGTTGAGCTAATATCCCAACTGTCAGTTACTGTAGCTGTCCATCAGTCTTAGTCAGCATTCATGTGTCGCTGTTTCTAATAAATGTGCATTTAGGATGTTCCGAGCAGTGAATTTGGCTTCAAGTGCTGACAGAGGAAATGAAAAAGAGATTATCTTTTTCCTTTTTCATGATGATTGGTTTCTGTGGTATGCAGGAATGAAATGTTATTGCAGAAACTCGCAAAGGTGACAATGTGTGCGCATTAGACATAGCGTTTATTATTTTTGACCGCTTGCTACGGCGATACGAGACACACCTTTAAACGTTTTGCATTTTTACTTTACAGCATGTCTTTACAGTACATAAGACTTTTACTATATGCAGTATGTTCTATGGGTGGAAAAGCATTGCTGATGAGGTTCAATGAAACCGGACAATATTTTTCTAACCATCAGCTGTCCAGTTTCCATGAAGCTGGGGGTGGAACCCAATCGTAGAAGACCACATTCGCCTCAAGGTTTGACTGGTATTGTGTTCTGAGATGCTTTTCTGCTCTCCATGGCCAGTGTGGCCATTCTCCTCTAAACTGTCAGGCACTTGGTGTTTTTTTGTTTTGTCTTTTGCACCACTCTGTGTGAACTACAGACCAGTGGTCACCAAACCTCTTCCTTAAGATCTACCTTCCTGCAGGTTTCATCTCCAAACACAATCAAACACACCTGTTTTAACTGACCAAGAACTTCTTAATTAGATAGTCAGGTAGGCCTGGTTATGGTTGGAGCTTATGTTTTCAGGAATGTAGATCTTCAGGAACAGGGTCGGTGACCATGGCTCTAGACGCTGTTGTGCATGAAAATCCCAGGAGATGAACGGTTTATGAAATGCTCAAAGCAGCCTAAGATCTTTGGTTAACTTTCAGTTTTTGGCCAAAAGAAAAAGAAAGAACATTTTGAGTGGAAAAAAAACACTACAGTGACATGTCAGCTATTTCATGGTTTTTGTGAGGGACATTAGAAAAACAGTTTGTAAAGGCACTACATCAGAAATGTCCCTTTCACAGTTTACTGCATTTTTCCTGTTTTTAATTTATTTTATTTTTTATTATAGTTTATTGTTTTTGTTTTCCTTCTCCTTCCCAGGACTACTCATTATTTCTCTTTAGGGTTGGCAGGTCTGAATTTGCAGTTATTTTCAATTTTCTTGTTTTCTTCTGGTTGGGATAAGGTGAACATTTTAATCGACCATTTCCTGCAGTGTTTCAAATTCCCGCAGACATGCCTCTGCAAAGCAAGTCTGGATTTCGACACTAAGTCTTACCATGAATTTAATGGTCCTGGTGACTCTCGGGATGGCATGCATAAATTGGCCTGATTGGTGTGTTTGCCATCATGCACCAGGAGGCACCCGATACACAATAACACACTGATCTAATCAAATAACAATCTCAAACAACCAAATACCATGCACAACAAATTTCACAGAAGGATACTACACAAAACTAAGTAACATTAATATCACAGTAGGCATGGGAAATAAAGACACATCTCTGAAGCAGAATTCACATTATTGCCAGAATAAGATTTTGTGTACAGCTCAGACATTGACTTAAGCAGATTTTTTCCCTTGTAATTGTGGAGGGAAAGCATAGAGCTTTCAGCCAGTGATTATAGCCTTTATCTTTTTCATAATGCTACAGTCATTTGTCTCAAATTTTCATATGTATATAATTGTCTTAAATCTTAAATGAATATACTGTATGTGTATACTGTTTTGTCCTACACAACTGATTCTACATCAGTGCTCCAGCAGTTGTTAAGTGTACTGTCTACCGCATCTGTAGTGTATGGTTGAAAAATGTAGGTTTTTGAAAACACTGATGTCACAGTGTCAACTTGTGCATCCTCACAGCGGTTGTGTGTGTGTTATACAGTAAATGTGCTTAGACTCCATTTATCATGGCTGCTGATCAGGTTCCTACTTCAATCACTGAAAGCCACTGTTTCCCAACAACAAACACTGATAACCACTGTTTCCTAATGACCAATCCCTGATCGCCACTGTGTGTTCTACATTCACACTTTTTCATTTTAAACTCTTCTTGGACATAGTATCTAAAAAAGTGAGTAATCGTTTCCTTCATAAATGCATTAAAGTTTAGTTTGTGGTGCCATGACCAAAGGAAAAAATATGAAAGAAATAAATGATAACTTTTATTGAATATTATATTCTAAGTGACAATCTTATGCACATTGATTTGGAATTTGATGCGTCAATGGTCATGATGAGTACAATGAGTAATATGCAAATTAGTCAATGTCTACGTTTACATGGACAGCAGTAATCTAATTATTGACCTTACTCTAAGTAAGATAATAATGTGATTAAGGTGTTTACATGAGTCGCTTTTAGAATACTCCTTTCATGTACCCGTTTTACATGTTATAGAACATAATTAGATTAACGGCACCACGCTGTCTGACGTCCCTCCAGAATTTCACATATTAACATACAGTTTGTCTTCGTTATGGTACCGTGTATATAGTTTTGGGTGTTTTTATTTTTAAGTTTTACGAACGCTTCCAGTGCGGTTAATTATTTGTCATTCTATACGTCCTAATAGACGACTGCTTGAAGCCATGGGCTGCGTCCCAAACCGTATCGTAGCCTACTGTATAGTAGCCAAGGTACATGTATTTCGCCTGCTGTAGGCCTATAGTAGGTAAGTATGTGGTTTCGGACGCAGCCGTGCTCTCTTGTTTGCCGTAAATTGGTTGAGCACTGCCGTGTGTGTACATGTCCTGTCACAAAATGCGGTGAAAACTCACACGACGTTAATAATATGATTAAGGTGTTTACATATCTGTAATACACCTTGATAATGTGACTAAAACAGGAATACTCCACATGTCTTAATTCGATTTGTGTTTACTTCGAGTATGACCTTAATCGGATTGAGGTAATTAAAAATTGCTGTTTACATGGTAGTTTCTTAATCAGAGTATTGTCTTAATCAGGTTAATAATGGATTAATGTTGTCCATGTAAACGCACTGAATGGCATCATCTAGCAAGTTATTGTGACTTTTTGAGCATGCTTTACCTACTTTTCTCAGAAGAGAGCTAACCACACTGGTTTAATTTCACTTTGTTTATTATACAATACTGCAAACAGAGATTTTGGATAAGTCCTGGGCAAACACTTTGTGCAACCTTGAGCAGTAGTTCCACCTCATCATCAGTCTGAACATGAACTCTTCTGTTTTGTTGGTGCAGTTTGCCTTCTCTACAGCTATTCATGTTATTTTTATGGTAATTGATATAGGTCTAACAGATTATGATTGGGTGGTTTTTACTCCCATCACGTGGGTGGGAATGGGTGTTTTTTACTCCCATCACGTGGGTGGGAGTGGGTTTTTTACGCTCATTTGGGTGGGAGTGGGTGGTTTTTAGATTCTCGTGGGAGGTTTACTCTCATGTGATTGGTTTTTACTCTCGTATGGGTGTTTTTCACTACAATCCAGGTGGAAGCGAGTGGTTTTTACTCTCATCTGTTTATTTTAAATCTTTTGTGTGTTGGAGTGGCTGGTGTTTACTCTTATGTGGTTGGTTTTTACTCTAATATGGGTATTTTTTACTCCCATCTGGGTGGAAGCGAGTGGTTTTTACTCTAATCTGGTTTTTGTTTACACTTTTGTGGGTTGGACTGGCTGGTGTTTACTCTGTACCAACTGATATGCTGGTGTAATGGATGTGATATGTCACAATTTCTGCATCTTGGGTTTCATTAAAAATTCACAGTTTCATAAAGCCAAACTGGATTTATGAATTTGTTGGTAATTCGAATATTTCTGACATTTTAGACTTGTGGGAAGATATTTATGACGAAAAAGAGGCTGTCTGGTTAGGTGTGGTGTGATTTGTGTTGTATTATTGACTGCTGTGATTGGAGGATTGTACCCCAGGTTCTCAGTGATTGACAGAGGCTGTTGAAGTGTGAAATGTTGCAGCTTCCACATGAGGGATGGCCTGTTCGACTCCATTTGCATGTATTTAATTGACAGGACCATCACTTGTCCAAGCTTCTACATAGGACTCTCTTCTAGCAGGCTCCCACTGTTCCTAAATCTTTAATTTAATTGCCATTAAAATGGATTAAAATTTCACTGCAGTTTGCTCTGCAGAGAGTCTTCCTTGGAGCCATGTTAAACAGGCTACTTACCATCTTCTGCAAAATTTATCTCTCAGTCCAGTCACTGTGGAGGCTTTCCAGAGGTTTTATTATTATTAAACGACAACTCCTGAAGTGTGCACGATCAAAGTTACTTTCGGGACTCGAACTTTGATTTATCTACAGCCTGACATCAGATTTTGCCTTTAAAACAGCATTTAAAGGAGAGGGAGGGAAAGCAAAACTCCATTCTCGCCTGTTTCTGCTTACCTTTTGAAAGATAAACTCAGCACTTCCTTGCACTATTATTTTTCCGACCTTCATCCCGGCTTATTTCATGATAATGTTTAAGCCTATGAAGAGCGACCTTCACTTCATATATCACTTGTTACACACTCATACCATCCCCGCAGGACCTCCACAGAGAAGATAAAATGTCCTTTTATGCCATACCATGAATTCAGCCACTTTTTGCAACAGTTTCTGCCCATTAATCTAAGCAAATGAGAAGTCAAGCATCCAAGAAAAAAGGCAGTTCACTGACGACATCTCACCTATGCATCTTTGGGGAACAAAGGCTTTCCAGCATGCAATTCTGAAGTCAATAACAAGCATCAAATCTACCAATGCGCCAACCAGATTCTACAGCAACAGGAAACAAATAGTTGGCTTGATTCACTCTTTTTCACAAAGACCCACAAATCAGCAGCTGTTGTTCTGTCGTGAGAATCTGCTATCACACTGGTTGGAGGCTCCATCTGACAAACACTATACATTCCCATCTTACCATTTATTTACCTCTCATGGAACACACTTAAAACTAAAGCACTGCTTTACATGCATACTGAGAGATGAAAGTCACATCTATGCAGCCAAGGTCAAAGTACCATAACAGTACAGTAGGAATAAGGAAAATTGACTTTGCTTTAGAACATTAAGTAAGGAACAATTGACTTCAGGGTTGTGCTGTTTTTTTTGTTCTATAACAGCATATCCCCTTCTTTTTTCCCCCCACACATTTGCCAATGCTAACTATTATATATTTATTTTAAAAGCATACGTAGTTTTTATCCATTTACAGTTACATTTAATGTTGTGGAACATTCACAAACCAAGTGGTTCCTGTTATCAGTTCCATTATAGCACCTATTTTGGAGAGTGGACAAGTCAATAGGACTTGCACGGGAAGATAGACGCTCCCGTCCTCCATATGTAAAGCTTTAACTCAGATTGTTAAATAGCACAAACACTGGAGACTCCTTCCATAAATGTTAAATAAATGTTTCCGTATAAAATACTTCAGCATATCAACGATCACACACATTGTAAAATAATAATATTAATAATAATAATAATAATAATAATACAATTCCCTGTGAATCAGCTGTTACTATAGAAGCGAAAATTACTCTTCCTCTTACCTATTAGTTAAAAATAAAAGATAATTTTTGTCAAAATAAGTGGCACCCCAAACAATATTTCAAATTAATTCAAACAATTAAAGAAAAGGTCTTTTGAAATCTAAAATAATTATAGGATTATTTGAATTATTTATATTGTAAATTAATGTAAAATTTTATATTTTATGAAATGCAATAAAATAATTATACAATAATTGTAAAATAAAATAATATATCTATTTATATATTATAATCTAGTGTTTTGCAGGGAAAATGCATTACTATCTATCTATCTATCTATCTATCTATCTATCTATATATATATATATATATATATATATATATATATATATATATATATATATATATATATATATATAATGATATGATATGATAATAAGATTACTCATTCTGGAGGTGACTGTATTTGGTCTATTTTAGAACAACAGAAAATCCACCATAAATTCCAGCAACCCTATATTTTATAGACATATGTAAAGACTCCTCATAAATAACAGCTTTACAACGTTCCTGTAAAATATTGCAGTGATGCATCACAGATATGCTTTTCTGCAAAACTCCATGGTGGCCAAAACAAGATAGGCCTCTGAGAGGTCTGGATCTGAAGTGCCACACATTAGGAAAGCCACAGCTTTTCCGCAGAGAACTCGCTAATCAAACAGCCCTCTATGTTTGATGTGCCCTCGCCTGCTTAACGGCACTGACCTGCCTGCATCAATAATGTCAAAATTTGGTTAAACAGCAATTTCCTCAAATTCAATGCTGACGAAACTGAGATCATGATTTCCGGGCCACAAACACCTATAAGAAATATTGACATTTGATAATGCTAATGAGTCTTTATTGATCACATATACATTGCAGCACAGTGAAATTCTTTTCTTCACATACCCCATCATGTTAGGAAGCTGGGGTCAGAGCGCAGGGTCAGCCATGATACAGCGCCCCTGGAGCAGGGAGGGTTAAGGGCCTTGCTCAAGGGCCCAACAGTGACAGCTTGGCAGTGCTGGGGCTTGAACCCCCGATCTTCCGGGCAGTAACCCAGAGTCTTAACCGTCAAGCCACCACTGACATTTGTGTCAATGTTGATGGAAATCTGACCAAACCCTGTAAAAACATTATGAATCTGTGACTCACGTTTGATCCATCTATTACTTTTGAAGCCCAAATTAGAACCATCACTAAAACTACTTTCTTCCATCTATGTCACATTGTACGACTTCGCCCCATTCTCAGTTTGAAGGATGCAGAATCACTAGTTCATCCTCTCATATCATCACGTCTCGAACACTGTAACTCACTCTTTACTGGCCTACCAGATAAAACTATTGCCCGATTACAATACATCCAAAGCTCTGCAGCTGGAGGTTTCACTAACACCAAGCATTCTGCACACATTACTCCCATCTTCTTTAGTCTTCACTGGCTACCGGTCTCATTAAAATTCTTCTCCTGACATACAAAGCTCTCAATGATCTGGCACCCCATTATATATATGATCTGCTGCATCCATACACACCAGCACGCACTCTTCATTCATTTGATTCCAAATTGCTGTCTGTCTCTAGATTTAGTCTATACACTTTTGGTGGGAAATCCTTCAGTGTAGTTGCACCTAAACTGTGGAACTCTCTACCTCAGATTTATATCTTTAAACCTCAGCTTAAAACACATATTTCCTCAGCGCATTATCTGTCTATTACTGATTGCTTCCCCTTTCCAAATTGAGATTATAACTTCTGTTGAAATGTATATTAATGTACTTTGTCCTGTTAAATGAATATGGAGTGTAAAGTGTCATTGAGCTTGAGGAAATGTGCTATTTAAATAAACTACTTCTTCTTCTTCTTCTCTTCTTCTTCTTCTTCTTCTTCTTCTTATTATTATTAAAAAGAGTCTATTTCATTCTCTTAACTGATTGTGGTTTTGCTTTCATTGTGGGAACCAAGACAAAAGATTGAACAAACCCTATTCAGTTCAGGAAAATTATAGCATGTGTCATATTCTAGGAATTTCTCATTGACTGAAACAATAAAACCTTCAAAACAGGCAGAAAATAGCACTTTTTAGGTCATTTCATCACATCATTATGCAATTAAACTCAGCTGTTGGGTTAGACAGCAGAGCTTTAAATCAGCAGTCTGTTTCATCCACTTCTAACAAAGTGAGAGAAGAAATCCATTTACCATTGATCCTTCCCTGCAGGTCAGGCAGGTCAAACTCCTGGCCAATGGGCTCATGAGTGACAGTGACAACAAATTAACAGCACAGTGTAATCAAGTCACAAGCTGACTGAGTGCTGGGAGAGCCAAAGATTCCTAGGACTATAACATTCAGAAAACATTCTGCTGATCTTTGATGGTACGTTTAGACTAACCTTCTATAGTACACACTGTATGGTCAAACAATAAAGTCTGCCTGTTAGACCCATTTACGGTTCTTCCCCAAAATGTTGCCTCAAAGTTGGAAGCACAAAAATGTGTAAAATGTTTTTGTACGCTATAGGGTTACAATTTCCCTTCTCTGGAACTAAGAGGCCCAAACCTGTTCCAGCATTGCAATGACACAAAGTGAGCTCCATGAAGACATGATATGTTAAGGTTGGAGTGGGAGAACTCGAGTGTCCTGCACAGAGCCCTGACCTCAACCCCACTGCAATTTCAAATTCAGTGTAGCTGTAAATGCAAATTACATAAGTCATAACACACCAACACAAATAGCATTCCTGAAGTAAAGCAAAAACACAGATACACTATTGGAAATCAAATGCAAATGTAGACAGAGGACGTGAGGCTTATGCTTTTGTTCATCCCGTTCTTATTTACAGCCTTTTTGAAAGATCCTTAATAACTGATTTCTATCAGGTAGCAGGATGTTCATTGCCTCCCCTCGCTTTATATTTTTCTTGCAAAGTTTAACAAATGTGTGCTCTGACCTTGTTTTTGACCGTTTTATTCAGTTTATCAAACTGCGTCGTCTTCTTCAAATGATTGGCTTGACTCAAATCTCTATCTTGCAGGTATCAAGGGAAAAATACATCAAATGACAGAAAAATCTAATTCCAAAGATAATATTTTACACCACCTAAACTCACCAAAACATAACTCTTTCCTTTAATCTTGTGGCCTTTTAAAACAAACACTGATGAGGCTTAATGACATTTTAGAGATATTTACCAAGAGGACTATGAATTGGAAAGGCGTTCTCTAACCTGATTTACAAGTGATGAGCTGTACTTGTTAAGATGTACAAGTCCCATTTGTAATACAATAAAGGGAATAAGAGATTGCTCGCCAAAAAAGCTCAGGCTTAATTACATGTAATTAGACACGTTGTTGGAGAACTGATACACAGGGCCAACCCCTGGGTAAAGAGAATAATAATTATAGAAAAGGCACTTCAGTGTGCCAATATTAACAGCCCACAGATTATATAAAATAGCACTGCTAGCATACCTGTTCCTTTGTTTAGGAAGGTTTAATTTTGTAGCGACATTTGTGCAAAAAAGTAGTCGGTGGGTGAGAAAGAAGTCACAGTGCACAATGTAAACACTGGATGCAAAGAACGAGCTGTTGACTGTATGGTTGACTGTATGGTGGATGAGTCCCACAATGAGGCGTGATGTAGCATCAATTCTGAAGCCCCATTGTCCTACAGATGAAATAGTGTGCAAATTAAATGTTATTTTGCCTTTTAACTAAAAGGAAGTGTCTCAAAGTTCAAGCATTTTAAGGAACAGAATTTATTCGGAACATAACTTTATATGAGCTACTGTGGCCATTGCCTAACCCTAGACTTCTTTGTGAGCATGATGTGGGAAGCAGCTGGAGTGTTGGATGATAGACCATCTACTGTTCCTTGGCATGCTCTTTCATCAGTACTTTATAGTGTTGTTGATGTTCTGCTCACAGGTTGAGGGACTTGATCACATCAGCAAAGGTGGAGGACTACATGGCAATATAGACATGCTCAATCCCAGGGTTTCAGCACCACTGTGCACACCCTAGTTGGGTAGATGAGGATGAAGGAGGAAGGTCTTGTAGACAACTGTGTGCTTCCAACTATGTGACAACAGTTTGAGGATGTCTGACATATGGGTGTGATGGTCAGGTGTCCACATACTTTTGGCCATATCGTGTGTTTGTTTTTAAGTGTAAACACGCAACTAAATGCTGAAATAATATAACTTAAATACATTCTAAAATGATGCTTTAAAATTAATGAGATGGGTTTGTTTTTTTCAGGGATAGAAAAGGAAGTGGGAATGACCCATATATTACATATGGGGAGAGAAAGCGAGAAAGTAAAGTTACACTGACAGCTGTTTTGTTCCACAGAGATGTCAAATGCAAATGTTACCTACAGCAGAGCTGCACTGAGCCATAATGAAAATCATTCTGCAGTCAGCACGTAATGTCTCTACTGCTTATGTTGATGTGATGTGCTACTGATCTATAGGAGTACAATGGGTTTGTGTTTGATCTTTGCATATGTTTTTGAAACATTTATTGGTTTTATTGCAATATATAAACATCTTCATACCATTGGTGCTTCAAACTTATCACATCGCCCACACAAAAACCATGTTCATGGACTCCCATTACAGAAAAAACTTCACATGTAAATAATCACACAAGTCATATTTCAAATGTCTTGGATATTATTAATATTATTAATATAAACCTGTGATTTACCACTGCACTACTGTCAGAGATGCTATTATAGGAAATTAATCAACACTTTCTGAGAATTCAGAATCGAGAATTCAGTCCTGTGTTATACAAGTAGGTCAAAATAACTGGTATTTATAAACATAAAGTAAGAAGGTACAGTACACATTCAGATAAAGGTGTTCTATAAAGTGATCTTTGGATAGTTGAGCTTCTTCTTGGACGCTTGACTGATATGGAACACTGCGTTGTAGGGTTCTACATAGAACCCTAAGGGTTAACGGACATCTGACTGACTTTTTTTCTATGATTTAAAAAAAATGTATAAAATTGAAAGAAGTAGCTGTGGATCAACGAGACTTTGAACGGAACATGAGGGATGAAAAGATAAAGGTTCCTCCAGGTTCCTCTTGGTTCTCCAGGTCACTGATGTGTTCCACTTCAAAGCAGAATGCATCAGCTAATGACATTAAACAAGACTGTGAGGAGAGATAATTGCGACCACTTTGGTAGCAGAAAAGGTTAATTACTGAGTAAATCAGTTAGTGTTTTTTTTTCATCACATTGCTAAAAAATGGGCTGCTTGCAAGTGGCATGGTGTTTACTCCTGTTTGCATTTACTAATTAAAAGACTGAGCAGATGCAGATTCATGCTAACATCATGGCCCTGGTCAGTAAATGGGTTTCACTCCTCCTCAAAGTGAATTGGTGGAGCTGCCGGGATGAATACAGATGAGGTGTGCTGTGGTTTAATTCTGGCATGCATCAGTGCCGCCACTTTCATTAAAGCAACATGGTATTGGCAATTAAACCTGGTTTTAACACTTTTTAGAGCCCTTTTCTAAGCTTCTGGCTTTTAAATTTGTAACTCCAAGTTGTTTTGTTGTTGGTTTCTATGTTGGTTATATATCTTTATATACTCAGCAAAAAAAGAAACGCACTCTAGGCATCTTTCTTCTGGTGTTTTACTGTGAGTCAGTAGAAAGGTCTCTTTAGTTTCCTAACTTATTCTTTTGTCAAATGCATTCTTAAAGGCTATCTGAAAAAATAAAATAAAATAAAAAGCAAGTATGAAAAATTTTGGAAGACATTTTACTAAAAAGTGTTAATTTCCATTATGTATGGAGACTTTGGGGACACCTGTAGAATATATAATGTTCACTGAGAACATATTTGTGCAACTCATAAATAATAATAATAACTATTATCATTATTATTATTATTATTATTATTATTTTTAGTAATTCCCTTAATGATAATTACCACATTTCTTTGAGAGCCAATAAGCCAAGGTCTGTTTAATGCCCCCCCCCCCCCAAATATGTTGGTAAAAGACTGTATATAATTCAAAATAAGGATTTATTAGAACATAACTACAATGTTTGAATTCAACTGAAGCTGGAAGATAAACCCAATCATTTTGAGTTTGTCCTATTTCTCTGGAGCTAACGTTGTCTTTAAGGCGAAGAAAAAAATACAAATGAACAAATGACCGAACAAATAAATACTAGAGTTAAACCCAGTGACAAAATAATGCAACAATAAATAAATATAAACAAAACAATACAACCATAAAAGCACCATAAACAAGAATTAACACCCCCCCCCCACCCAACACACACACACACACGCAAGTTGTAGATGAATCCAGTTCTCCTGATTTACATATGTTTTCTTTCTGACACTGTTCATGACTTGTGAAAATAAGATATTTTAAAATTTTGAAGGTCCAATTCCATTAAAGTCCATGCTAACTAAGGACATGACTAACATGATGACTGAATGGTGACAACAGTAACTGTCTAATTCTTAAATGAGACAACAATTTAAAGTGGTTATATTTCCTAGTGGCGCTTCACATTACCGCTCTTGGCTAGCGGCACAGACTCTGAACAGTCATCTGTTTTGAAATGTGAACATATTACCTCTCTGTAAAATCATCTTTAAGTATTCCGATTACATCATTCGATATTTTTTTTGCCAAGCTATGTCATCACTTCACTTATTAGACCAGTCTCAGAAAACTCTCTCGATTAACTTCCTTGAGCTATATATAGTCATTTACATACAGTAAATGGCACAACAGAGGATCTGCTACAGAATCTGTAGCGGTTCATTTTTAGAAAAGTAGAGTCACAGATTAATTACTTTCATACTCTTCAAACAGATGACGCAGAACAGTAGTAATTGGAATTTTAAAATGCGCCGCTCGGCTCGGAAAGGTTGCTGTGAGGCGTTCTTGCTTCCGTACGGCACTCAAAGCATGCAGATAATGAAGCATGGCATTTTATTTTTCAAGTGTTTATCAGCTCTGGTACAGTTTTGTATGCTGAAATACTTTGTTGGGTCATCATCCCTGATTGTGGTTGACTAGTTGAGGACCCCTGCTCTAATGGTTAAATATAACTCATTTTCATCAACTTTTTGTTTCTCATTCCTACAGTATTTGCCAGGGATTGATTTTATGTCCAAATAATTAGGAGTATTAGACAAAACATCATGAACATCCATAATGAAGTAGCCCATTAAGTCCAAGATTAAGGCCTTATGGGAGCTACCTAAGAAAGTGATTAAATAATACAGTATGAGATTTGGAATTAAATATGGATGCAATGTTCTTGAATGGTTCCTTATGGGCCAGTTGCTTGGACTGGGACCCAAGCTCTTGCGTTTTATCACAATTAATCGGTGCGCCTTTAAGGGCACGTTCGATCAGAGAGCACAAACGATGCACAACAGCACTAATTGGAATTTTAAAATGCGCTGCTCGGCTCAGAAAGGTCGCCGTGAAGCATACTTGCTTCCATAAGGCATTCATAGAGTAGCATGAACACACACACACACACACCAACACATACACACACATTCAGATAATGAAGCATGCCCCAATTAGGGTATTAGTGCAGGTTCTGTCATTATTAGATTAATGCATATTACTAGTGTGGCCTGAGACAGAAGGAGCAGCAGAGAAGCATGAGAAGACTCCATTAATAATCACAGTCACCTTTTTTCCTGCTTAATTGATTTGTGGAAGTGACTATTGAATAAGCACACTGTATTCATGTCACTCTTTTTTAGATCTCCTTAATGGTTTGTTTCCTTTTGGGAGTTGCTATAAGCAAAAATGGTGAGGCTGATTATTTACTTTAAGATTTTAATGAACAACAGGAGCTCATCAAGATAAGCAAGGAATCTTAGATAGCTTCCATCTTAATTTCTCCATCTCTTGTTACATGGATACATGACAGAAAATGCGCTGTGTTATAATATTTAATAAGCTTGGACTTAAAGGCAGTGTTCAGAGGGCTGCATAGCACCTGCATAAGCCACTCAGGATATCGGACATAAACCTAAGAGCTTCTTTTAAAAATTGCCAGCTGACTGGTTTGACATTTTTCATGTCAAGCTAATGTAACACCGAGGTCAAGTAAGATAAGATTGTTAAGGCTTGTTAGATGCCAATGAGGCTGGTGAAAATACTCATTACCCTCTCATTACGGTGCCATGATATTGACACAAGCTGTCACAGCAATCATAATCCAACATAAGAAACCCAGTTTACATTAGGTGCACAGAAATGAAACATAACTCTGTCATTAGTAATTATACAAATCTTAGAAGCACAGTGAAATGACACTGCTATAAGTAATCAGAAAATTGTTATAAGCAGAAAGAAATGCACTTGAGGGCCAGAGAAAATACGTTACTCTGTAAATAAGAAACATTCTTAAGGATCAGATAACATATACATTGCTATGTCATTACAGTGCCATTACATGGTTATAAGTAATCATCCAACTCTTATAAGCAGTAATAAGAAATATACTTTTGGGTCAGAAAAAAAATGTATACATATATGCATATAACATTATTATGTCATTACATTGCTGTGTCACTACAGGGGCATAGCACTGACATAAGTATTGTCTCATAAAATGTTATAAGCAGAAACAAGAAATACAAGAAATAAGTCATTATAAACTCTTATAAGCAGTACTTTAGGGCTAGAAAAAATACACCTTACACTCTCATTAGATCAAGATATGGTTATAAATAATCATAAACATTATATAAGCTGAATTAAGAAACATCTTTAAGATCCACACACATCTCTGTTATTACAGGTTAATGATTATAACTGTTATAACATGTTAATACCAATTACCAATTAACACTCAGGTGATGACAATGTGCCTTTTCTCTTACTGTAAAATGAAATGCATTTCTTATTTCTGCTTATAATATTTTTTAAAAAAGAATTAATCATGACAGTGTAATAGCACTGTAATGATAGGGTCGTGTCTATTTTCTCTTGTGAGCATGCTTATACTATTTATAACCTATTTATAAAATTTTAATGAATGTCTGTAACAGTGTCATGACACTGAAATGACCGAGTACATTTTCTATTTTACCAAATAAGTTCCAAGCTTGTACAGTAGATTAGATAAGTTTTGATGTTTTGATAAAAAAAAAAAGTCAGCCTATAAAATGTTATAACAACCGTATGTCACTTGACTATGTTAGCTTGACATTAAAAAGGACAAAAGCGATCTGTCAGCTGGCACCTCAGACCTTCATGTAGAGTATGGAAGTTGTTATGAAGGGCTTACAAAGATCTTATGCAGCTCTATGAACACCAACATTGAGTAAAGTGTTATTTCATATAATAATGTAGCAGATTTTCTTAAATGTAGCCAAGTAAATTCAATGCATTCAAAATGAATGAAAGCAATCTTTATGGCAGGTGATGGTCATTAGAATAAGCCTTTATAAACGTTTATGTAATTTTGTCAGTATAAGTCCCAAGGTACTGTTATCATATCTATCTATCTATCCATCTATCTATCTATCTATCTGTCTGTCTGTCTATATATATATATATATATATATATATATATATATATATATATATATATATATATATATATATATATACATACACACACACACACACACACACACACACACATATATATATATATATATATATATATATATATATATATATGTATATGTGTGTGTGTGTGTGTGTGTGTGTGTATAACATTGCTTTATTATTTTATGCTTTTAAACCTGTTCGTTGACTAATAGGGGGAATTTTCCCCACTAACATTTTTCCCTCCTCACATGAATCAATCATAAAAGGTTAATGATAAATCTTATAGCATGATCTCAGTGTCTCAATTCGATGGTCTCTAGTTTGTGTCATGATGCCCTTACTTCTGCATAACAGGAAGCATGACCTTCGAGGAAGTTGTTTTTCCCATTGCTAAGTGCCCACTCTTTCGTCTTCCTTCTCATTCTCTCTCGGCTCTTCTTCTTCATATCTGCTAGAATAGACGTCATTAGTATCACTTGAACCTACGTTATAGACGTAATAGATGTTCTGATTCTATCTGTGACCTGTTCCAATTGACATTTATAATTCTTTATCGATATTTCCTGTGTATATATACTATGCTTTTTGGATATTAAAACTAAGAAGCTTTCACTGAAAGATGGTGCCGTGCGACGTATTCCTGGGCCCAGACGAGAGGGAATCATTCACTGCGGTCCACATTTTGGCTCTGACTTGTAACAGACAAGAACTTAACAGTTAATTAAACGGCAGTTTAGCTTTACGCCATATCAAAGTTATTTCCTGACCCGAATTGTTACTTCGATTGCATGTTTAAGTCTCATAATTTTCACTGTTTGACATTTAATTAGCTGCATAATTAAGCTAGCTGATGAGCCTGAATCTGGCGAGTAGTCGATAGCACTCTGATGTTCCTCGCTTGGTGCTTTTATTTCCCATTCCTGCCTCGGCGAAGGATGGGGTGGGGTATTATTATTATTATTATTATTATTATTATTATTATTATTATTATTGTTGTTGTTGTTGTTGTTGTTGTTGTTATTATTATTATTTTGCTATCTGGATGTAGGCTTAGCTTCTGAAAGGGGTAACGACAGGGTATTTTCAGAATGTGCTACTTTCACAGTTGTGTTTTGCAATTTTTGGACACTGTTGCATGCACTAACCCCATAGATGGCACTGCATTATTCATGCGGCACACAAACCCCTGTGACAGCAACAAACTCACGCTGCGATGGATATGACGGTACTGTCGGATGCGCTCCTCTTGTTAGAACTCAGCTGTTAGATATTAGGGGGTAAGGGCCATTTCCTTATTACAGGGGTCTATTTGCAGAGCTTTTCCTGTGAAAAAAAAAAAAGAATACATGTACAAATAAATAAATAAATGGCTTTGCTTGTGGCCTGCAGCATACAGTAGGTGAGATCTGAGTCATAGTGCCTTTGTGATTGTAGATAATAAAAGGTGGTTGGAATAAAATAATAAGCAAAATGTAGTGTGTAATGAGAGTGGGAATAAATTGCAGATCTCCAGTTCAGTTTTAAAAGACAACCCTTTGCTATGAAGCAGGATTTGTGGAAAGGACATTGTGTCCACGTTTCTCCTTGGAGAATGTGTGATGTTGGATTATTATTATTATTTTTATTTTGTTCATCAGACTATATCAAGGGAACATTCTGTCCCCCTGTCAACTTATATTCACAAGATCCTATGATTATTTTGCCTTTTAGCCATTGAATTTTATTTATTTATTTATATATTTATTTACTGAATGGCTCCATTTTGCACTTAAATAAGGAACATTGTTGAAAGTAACAAGGTTTTTATGTTTTACTTTTTTTTTTTTTAGAATTAGCAAATACACAAAATGATGTTAAATGGTATCCATGCTAATGATATAAGGACATTACGAAAATTATAATGATTTAATTCAATAATTTTAATTAATATTTTACTTTCAATCTGTCATTTGGGTTTGTACATTTAAACTGGCATCATCAGTCAATATCACAGTGTCATTACAAATAAATAAAAGAAAATGTCAAAAACTTACTTTTCATCTCTCGTGATCCTCAGGAAATTTGGATGATACAACTTCCTGTTGACATGTGACTTTTCCAAAAATTCCATAGGTGTTTAGTGACACTAAAGTGGCATTTTTGTGACCTATAATGGATGACTCATGGAAACGGATGTTTCATGTATGATAAATAGATTTACACATTAATGGTCAAAAATAATATGATTTTGGAAATATTGAATTATTATATTTCAATGTTGGCTGTAAATGGTAAAATTGTGTTTTCCGATGTATTGTTTGTTAGTAATGTTTTAATTATTTATCTGAAACAATTGTGCTCGAAATGGATTGAGCAATATTACAAGAAGGTGACCTCCAGTACTTCATTGACCACTTTTCTGCTTACTCAGCCTCTTAACAGATAGCATCAAGCTCTGTACAACATGTTACACTACCCGTTAAATGAGAATTACTGTAGATGAAAACCTGGACTACATCTTCAACAGTTAGTGCAGATGTCAACACCTAGTGATGTCAAAACTGAGTCTCTGGTTAACTAGCCTGCAATGGTGTAAGTGTGATCATAAGAGAACAGTGTCGATTGTTGTTAGTGCTAACTGTGCCACTTCTGCACCACATGATACAATCCTATGCTAAGTGGAACTAACTGCAAATGGAAAAACAGCAATTAAGCTCACACATTCTGCAATCTCACCTTGGTTTGCTACTTTCTCAAAGCACTTTGTGATTAGTTTTTTGACATTCCACTGTGTTCTACATTTTGTTGCACTTCTGTAACATGTAATGAGAGGCAATAAGGCAACGCACTACATTAAGAGCTGGGGTGGGGGGTGTAAATTTTAGAACAGGATGATTGGGGCAAACTGTTATTATTTTGTTTAAAGATCTTACTTTTTCATTTAGTACTGCCCTTCACAAGCTACATAAGATACTTACGTGTTCCCCAGAAGACAAAAGAACAACAATTTACACCAGTCAAAAGGACAGGGGCAGAGACAGGACTAGAACAGAAACTAAAACCAACACAGGCACATGGCATAGAAGCCATGACTACCATATTGAGAGTTGCTAATGTTGCCGGGGTAACAGCACTGCCGATAATTTAGCAGTCTGACACGTCCACAATTTTGAACAAGCGAGAAATTGGCATACTTTAATTATAATTCTCTTATTTCACATTTATCTTATTACATATTCAATGTTTATTTCTTGAATGGGGTGGCATTGCTGTCTCACAGCTCCAGGATCCTAAACTCAAATTACTGTCTGTGTGGAGTTTCATAGGTTCTCTCTATGTCCATGTGGGTTTCCTCTGGGTTTTCCAGTTTCCTCCTGCCTCCCAAACATGCAGCAATTTGGCTACACTAAATTGTTCCTAGTTGTCAATGATTGTGTGAATGTGTATGCGTGTATGGTGTGCTGTGATGGAGTCATAGTGCATTACTGCCTCCTGCCCAGTGTTCCTGGGATAGGACCTGGATCCATCATGACCTTGATCAGGATAAATCATTTACTGAAGACGAAGGAATGAAAGAATGAATGAATTTTCTTGAATGTTTTGTAAATGCTTATTAACTGCCAGTGATCTTTGTGAGTTTATTTTTTTTCAGATACATGTTTTGTTCATGAGTCATTCAGCCTTTCTGAAAGAATCACTAAGACCAAATCGATATTGGTCACCGCTGAGAGCCTTCTCCTTGACAGGAAAATTGATCTGTGTGTGTTTTTAAGTGTTTGTAAATTCTATTTACGAACATTCAGCGGATCATCATTTAAGTCAGTGAATCTTTTCTTTCATGACTGTGGCACGAGGCACCTTCATTCAGTGAATCTCTTTTAGGCTAGATTGTAAATAAATGAATCAATAAATAAATAAAGCTTGTTAGAAATGCCAAAGTGACAAATCCACACCACAGTTGATATGACCTTGCTTTCAATCGCTCTTGTTAAGTGTTATGAGTGAGCCTTCGATGGAAAATGTGTATGTTTAGCTTTGGCTATGTCATGTACTATATGGGAAACATGCTTGAACGTGGGTATCCATGGAAAACGGGGTCAGCACTTCATTTTAATCTGGGTATAGATTTTCCATTAGATGCTGTAAGGGATTGAACTTCAGGGGTGTCCAATTTGCACTGCAGAGACACCAGAGTGCCTCAGTGACAGTGTGTAGTATGTTAAACCCGAACATCTGTCAGATACAGACAGTGGACAGTGGAAGATACAGATGAAAGATATGGCACATATCAAACTCTGGCAGTGATGGATAGCAGAAGAGATACCAACATAGAGGACACGAGGAATGGGACAAGGATCGTGGAGCATAAATATGAAACAGAGCAGAAATACATGGTTGCTGTGATACAAACTGACAGCACAGGATACCTTTGTATAACAACTACACATGCACCAATAATAAAAAAAAGAAGAAAAAAAAAGAAAAGGGGAAAAAACACAATCTACATTGTAGTTGAGTATTTTGTTGTGTGACCTTTCTTCAAAGCACTGCATCTGTTGATGGAAATTGCTGTTATCTGTTTCAACCCATACTGTCACATGCAGTAGTGTTGGAAAAAGCATCATCCTCGAACCTTCCATATTTCCAACATTTCCAACCCCACTGACCCTGGTGTCAAAGGTGCTATAAGCAACAAGAAATACAGCCCTTCCTACTTAAACAGCAGCCATCCAAGTTCGTCTCAATTTGCCCACTCAACACTGACATTGGCAGTCCCTTTTCAAAAGAGCTTGTTTTGCAACTCAAAGTCGATAAAATCCATTCAAGGCCATTTTGGCGTAGTTTCTTTTAGACCGACATTTCCAGTACATTTACGTAGTTAGATGAAACAAGTCAGATGGTTTAGCTCTGCTTTAGGAAGCAACATATGAATCAAATTATTTGCAAAAGTAAAAGGAGCTTCTTTCAACAACCTTCCATTTTCTAATTATATACAGAACAGAGATGCACCTGTGTCCTTTGGGTGCCAGTTTTCCCAAGTTGATGTGTAGTGGATAAGTAAAAGCAGTGGTTGAGTTTGCAAATGGGGGGTTTAAACTACAGCTGGGTTGGAGTATTGCCAACACAGTATTGTTTTTTTGTTTTTTTTTCCCCGCAAATGCACTATAACCCATTTCAAAGCTAATATTTTCACCCTAGTATCATGGCAATACTCAAACCAATCTATTTTTTTTTAAAGCTTTAGTGGGGTTTTTTTGTTAAATCAAACCACAAATAATCAGGTAGTTAACTAGCTCGCCAAAAAACATAACTACCAATTTTTTTATTTTGTCCTTTCTTTTTTTTTGGGACAGTCAACAGCTAATTGTTGGAATGTTCATTAATTATTTCATCTTAAGTAAGTGCTTTATCTGGGTCCAGAGCCTATCTGGGAAACACTGGGAACAAGACCGGAACACACCCTGGATGTGAAGGCAAACCATCATGTCTTAATGTCCTCACATTTAGAAATGAAAATAAATAAATAAATAGTGTTGCAATGATCACTGTCATTTCTAAAGAAGTGTTGCTTTTTGACAGTTCTCCAAATTGCAGAGCTAAATAAATGTCATTTTATGAAAAAAAAAAGCAAAAAAAAAAAAAGGAAAAATGTTTTCCGGGTAAATTAAGTGAAACATATATTTTATATAGGCAGTACACAGTAGAAAACAAAATATAATTAGTATTCAATGTACCTGCACTACTTTGCCTTTAAATAAATTACATCTCTTTTGTTGTTTTATAAGCTGTTCATCGTCAAGAAATTGCTACGGTGCTTCTGTTGACCTTGGTTGTCATACTAATGTTGTTCTTACATGCTTCAGATCTTGTAGATATGCATTCCATTCGGTTTTAGGTCCTAATACAAAATATCTTCTCTGGGAAAGAATGAATAGCTGATGCTTTTCACAGTGGTTAATTAGATGTGACATAGGTCAACATCTCTTTGGGGATTTAAAGCACAACACAGAGTGTACTGACTTGCAGAGCACTGACTTCAACACCTTGATGAACAGTAAATGTTTCAGTATTCTGGGAAATGGAAAATGGTTAGTAAGTAAAAGAGGTAAGTGAAAATTAATATATATACTGAGTGAAAGATCAGAGAGTAATCATCCAGAGGTGTTGAAAGAACTGATTCACCTTCAGTGACCAAGTGAGGTCAACTCATTTGCTCAGAGTCTGCATGGTTTATTATACATTGTCAAACATTTATAGTAAATAACTGTAAAACATATTTACAGGGAAAAACAGTTTTTAACTGTTGTGTATAACAGAAAAAAATAAGAGTATAATTTTTTATAGCAGATATTAAAGTATATTTTATGTTAAATTTGAAAATAACTGGGGTATCAATTTATTATTTTTTTTTTTGCTGTATAAAGGCATATCGGGTAACCTTTGACCCCTGTATTGATTGGTAGATGTGCCCTAGTTAAATCACAATGCATGTCAGGATTTAGCAGGGCTCTTCTAAAATGGATGCTTTAAAGTTTTGGCTGCTCTTGTTTGGTATAACCTTTTTTTTTTTTTTTTGCTTCATGTGGTTATTCGGTTAGCAAGAAAGAAGTTATTAAAAGAACCGTTCATTGTGTTTGCCTAATTGAGTGGATACATGACAACTAACTGACGGAATTCCTGACCAAGTTCAATTCAATTCAGTTCAATTAAATTTTATTTGTATAGCGCTTTTAACAATGGACATGGTCTCAAAGCAGCTTTACAGAAACATATAAACACAGCATACAGATTTTAAGTGTGTGATTTTATCCCTGTTGAGCAAGCTGGTGGTGACGGTGGCGAGGAAAAACTCCATAAGATGATATGAGGAAGAAACCTTGAGAGGAACCAGACTCAGAAGGGTACCCGTCCTCATCTGGGTAACAACGGATAGTGTGAAAGTAAAGGAAAGTTCATTATGGTTTTTATATAAAGTCTGTTTGTTGAACTAGTCCACTGTTCACTAAAGGAAACAGTTTAGATCTCCATGTCCTTTTGTTTCTATCTTGCCTAATTCCTTTGTGTTGGATTTATTCCTGTCTCTGCCCCTGTCCCATCATTGGTCTGTTACTGATTGTGTTTACCTGTACTGTGTTTGATGTATTATTAGTTTGCCTTTTTATGTCCTATGTGTGTCATTGTTCGGTGCTCTGCGAAGTCTTGTTAGTTTTCTTTTATCATGCATTTGTTTCTGACAAATAGTCACTTTGTTTTGACCTGTGCTTATTTATTTGGCATATGTTTATGGATATGCTCATAATAAAGAACACTTGGAGTATATGCATTGTGAGTTACGCTAATAACTTTACAGATATTTCTCTTGAAAACTAAATCATGTGGTTTACACTGATTTAAAAGCAGCATCTTTCAAAAGTAAAAAATGAATCTGAAATAAAAATAAACATTTTTAAAGACTTTTCCTTGACCCATGGACTAAAGGTGAAACAGTGTGATGGGAAAAAAAATCACTACCATGATCCAATGATAGGAGTTTTTGTTTGTTTGTTTATTTGGGTGTTTTTTGTTGTCTTTTTTTCAATTCACTGTTTTTAACCAAATGAAGATGAACACAGGCCAAACTCTTGACAAATCACCCCATTGTCTCTATCATTTGTGTATCGCCCACTCCTCCCTGACCCTGACGATTCATGAATAGTGTGGGCTTGCTGGAACACACCATTTATAACCGAGCCACGGTGTGACTGGCTGATTTATGATCAGCATTGGTCCTGCAGGAATCCATTAACTATGAGCTATGCTGTGAGATGAGAAATGTATAAAAGATGACGTAGATGCAGAAAAGGCGAACGTGCGGTCCCTATTGGTTGACTGTAAGGTCATATGGGAGGAAAAGTTGTTGCCAGGTTTGTTTGTAATCATAGTAGACATTTCAGGGTGCAAATAATGAAAAAAGTTAATATATCATTTGAAGTCAATCAATGCAAGCTTAAGGCCATCCAGATTTACTGTGCGGAAATGAATTTTATATAATATATGATCTACGGTAATGGAGGCAGAACAGAATCAGACAGATTGATGTATTTGGGTAATGCTTATGCATTTTTTTCTCCTCAGTAAAATTTCCCAGTGTTTGGGTCAAAGCATTTTGATGCAACACCTGCAAAAATCACAAAATTACCTAAGAAAAACAAAACAAAACTATGGTCCAAGTACAAAAAGTTGTAGAAATTGGAAAATGTCTGAAGTCTAGAGTTTCACCATAATATGTATAGTCCATCCAATCCAAGAGCACTGGAATTGGCAGCCTTCATGACAATAAGCAAAAAACTATTCTACTGTGAAGTCTAGCACATCATTGGCAGCCGTCATTATAGTCAACCATAGAAAAATCTTTAGTTTAGAGCTTCACAGAGCTTTTAAAAGTATAACAGATATTACAAGGCAGTGAGATGTAATGAAGAACTTCAAAATATGACAAGATGCAAAATAAGACTAAATGCAAGATCTATCTATAAATATGGTTTTGATGTAAGAAATAAAAAACACTTGTTTTGGGACACTGTTACAGGAAAATAATCAACAACTGGGCCATATGTATTTGTATTGTTACCACTCCAAAGTGTCCTATAGCAGCACATCCTAAAGTGTTTTATTCCTCTTATATCACAGCAATTTGGAAACATTGTCTATTAATTAAAGAAAGACACATTTATCCATTTATTGTTTCATTTAATGTTGTGGAATGTCCAAGAGACAAGTATGGTATTGTTATTAATTATGTTATAGCAGCTATAAACTGTCATTCCCTCACCAGCCTCTTTTTGTTCTTGCTCAAGAAGTTCCATCTCTCCATTCATTTTCCATACTGTTTATCCTACACAGGGTTGCGCTGCAGCCTGGAGCTTAGCACAGGGAACATAGGGCACAAGGCAGGGGAAACCCTGGACGGGGTGCCAACCCATCATAAGGCACAATCACACACACATTCACACACTACAGACAATTTGGAAATGCTAATCAGCCTACAACGTACGTCTTGGGACTAGGGGAGGAAACCAGAGTACCCGGATAAAACCCCCGAAGTGCGGGGAGAACATGCAAACTCCAAGCACACAGGGCGGAAGCGGGATTCAAATCCCCAACCCCGGAAGTGCAAGGCGAACGTGCTAACTTCTAAGCCACCGTGTACCCTTGCTCCAGAAGTAAATATAATAAAATAATGCAGATTGTCATGTTAGTAAAAAACAACAAAGCAAAAAATCCTCCATCTTGTGGCAGAAAACTTTACCTCTGACCGTTATAAAGCCCTGAAACTGCAGACTCCTTCCATAAATGCTAAATAAACATGTATTTACAGAAATCTTGGGGTTGCTCTGCCAGGGGAATGCCATTCCATTTTTTTTTAGCACTTCTTAGTACTTACATGTTGTTAGGAGTGTATCACAATGTAAAATGTATTGTTTCCTGTTGCCAGCAGGTGGCGCTATGACTATTACTGAATCTTGGCATTTAGATGTCTTCAGGCTGAGACTTTTATCAAACGTGAAGTTTGGATCAGATTGGACATTGTATGTTTGAGTTATAACAACTTCCTTTTTCATGGCGAAACATAGAAATTTGTGAGACCTCCATGCCTACGCTGTGCAGCCAAAACTGAAAAGCTTTGCAATTTATCATCGGCTATCCCTTTAGATGAGACTGACCAAATATGATGTTGATCTGATGAAATCTCTAGGAGGAGTTTGTTAAAGTACGAAGCCTGAAAATGGCAAAAAACGGAGCAAAAATTAAAGAGCAAAATCAAAATGATTGACTTCCTGTTGAGTTTAGGACATGGGTTCAAGAGACGTTTTTGTAAGTATTGGCATCTTACACATGGTTACCGAATTTCGTACATGTAGGTGAAACGTAGCGCGAGGCGCACATCGGTGAAATATTGTAGGTGGCGCTGTCGAGCCATTTTGCCACACTCAAGTCTGCAACCCCTATCAGATGTAAATTTCCACCGGTTCTGACACGTCTGCAAAGTTTCGTGAGTTTTCGGGTATGTTTAGGCCCTCTAAAATGCAATTCATTTTGAATAATAATAATAATAATAATAATAATAATAATAATAATAATAATAATAATAATAATAATAATAATAATAATAATAATAATAATAATAATAATAATAATAATAATAATAATAATAATAATAATACATGAAGCAGATCCAATAGGGCTTCGCACCAACGGTGCTCGGGCCCTAATTAGAACAAGCACATTAATACAAACCTGAATTGAATTCATTTGAATTACAGCTGGTATTATGTGCGTGTGTGTGTATGCACACAGCAGAACTGATCTCCTGATTTCCAATCCCTTTGAGGTGTGTAGTAATTTAAATATTTGACAGGTACAACTTTTTTTTTCCATTCAGAGAAGACCGGCTACAATCATTCCATATGTTTTAAAAGAGCCACAGATATTGCATGTGCTCAGGCAAATGACAACTTGAGCCATAGTCTGAGAACATGAATGTGTGGGTGGCTGTGGCTGAGGTGGTAGAGCGGGTTGTCCACTAATCGTAGGGTTAGCGGTTCGATTCCCGGCCCGCATGACTCCACATACCGAAGTGTCCTTGGGCAATACACTGAACCCCAAGTTGCTCTCGATGGCAAGTTAGCCTTGCATGACAGCTCTGCTACCATTGGTGTGCGAGTGTGTGTGTGAATGGCTGAACGAGACACAGTGTAAAGTGCTTTGGATAAAAGTGCTATATAAGTGCAAAAAAAAAAGGGAGAAAATACAGAATCGTCTGTTATTCATGAAAGAAAACAAACACAAAAAATATCCCGGATCTAGATGCAGAGCAATGAAATAAGTAATAGATCTTGAATCAATCAGACACAGTTTCACACTCGATATGATGTTAGGTATCTGAACAAACAAACAAGCACAAACACAATTGTCCTATCAGGCTTTATTTTCCTCCCTCTCTGATTAAAATCAAAATACCAAAACTGACATTGACACTGTCCTTCCTTACATCGTTAAGCATGATCACTCTGGGCCAAATAAATGTTTTCCTATTCTCTATTTTAAACCCTGCAATTTTTTTTTCTTTACAAATACATCTCATACTTTTTTTTTCTTTTTTTTTTGGAACAAAGGGTTCACAGACAAATTTTTATTATTCTTTTTTATGAAAACGGACATTTTTCTTCATGAAGCTTCCGGGAACGGGTTCAGAACTTTCCTGAGCATCCTTTAGCAGTGCAGAAGTGTGTTTATGGATGGCATTGCTTAGCTTCACTTCCTCTAAACTGTGGAGGTCAATTTTTATGCTCTTGCTCACCTGGAGTGGAGAAAAAAGTATTTATTTTCCAGTCCCAGATATGATCCTGTGGAAAGAAACAAAGTAAAACATAATAGGTAATGCTTTCTATGAAGGTAACAGTCTCTATGAAGCCCATATTCATAATAAAAGCTTATAATATAACTATTGCATTATTAAAAAATGAACAATTGAATAGCCATGCATAATTACACAGTGTCACATATCAAGGAGGTAACTCTGGACTTCAGTTCCAATCAGCCACTGCACTGTACTACATGTCACATGACCACCTGCACCTGAATCACGTTTCTGTTAATGAGCACACTTATACTGTATATAGCCATTGTTTGCACTGCTTCTCTGCCTTACGTTTGTCTTTGACTACCGTGTTCCATGTTACCGTGTTTTTGATCTCGTTAGTTTTTGTTTAGATTTTGCCATAGTATTATGCCAAGTTGTCTTAGTGTCTTTGCTTTGTTGTTTATTTGTTTAATAAAATGTTGTATATCTGCGATTGCTTCTGCCTCAACCTTGAAACGTGACACATAGCAACTTATTTTATATGTATATAATTGTTTTCATATAATATATATAAAAATTTCAAGATACTATGACATAATTCTGAAATGCTAAGTCATAATACTGTTCACATGAGTCACATGACGGCATCTCGATATTATGAGATTGTTTCTAGAATTCATGAAATAGTATTTTGAAATGATGAGAAAGTCTGACTTGGTATCTTAATTATGGTGTAATATCTCAATGATGACTTAATATTTCAGAATTATGACTTTGTATCTCATAATAATACAGCATATACCATAGCGCTGTTGAAGTCTCGATTCTGATTGGCTGATAGATGTTCTGAGGTGTGCAAATATTTATTTTTGTAAATGCACAGCAAAAGTAGTTCTAGTCAGGTCTTGACCACATCACAGTTCCATATTACTTCGCCAAGTTAACTGAAATAACGGAAACATTAGCCTACTGTCCACCACAGCACACAGATCTAACGGCAAACAAAATGACAGAAAATATAGATTTTCCAGAAGTATGTAGAGAATATTTTATGATGGGCCGTTGAATTATTAGAAAAATAATGCGCACCCAAGGTGGTAATGCAGCCATGAGGCCAAGCGGAGGCTTGAACCACTGATATGCAGTTATTAGAGAGAGAGACAGAGAGAGAGAGAGAGTGAGAGAGAGAGATAGAAAAGAAAGAGGGCATGAGAGAGCATGTGTGATAAGCCGGTGAACAAGTATCAATATTTATTTATTTATTCATTGTATTTTCTGCAATAATAAAAAACGAAAAGCCCTTTGAACAAGTAGGCTCATCGATATTTATTTACTTATTTATTCTATTTTTATATTATCAGCATGAAACAGAAAGAAAACTGTGAACTCTCTCTCTCTCTCTCTCTCTCTCTCTCTCTCTCTCTCTCCCCAGTAAATGCATATCATTGGCTCAAGCCTCCGTTACTAGCTCTAAAATGGTGTTTTGGATTTAGCAATGGAGACTTGAGAAGGGATGCGTAATGAAATTAGTTGAACACACACGACCGTTTTAAGGACAAAAACCTGACAAATGTCTTGAAATAAAACATCTGAACAATGTCTTGAGGTGTGGTAACTGTGGTATAAGCGAAATAATTGACTCCGGTCTATTGACTTGTTAGAAAATAATGCACAACTGAGGTGTAACATTGTCTCTAACCTTAACCATTGTAACTTTGCTTACAAATCTGCAAGTGTGAGAAAGTTGAAATATAGACAGCAGTGATTCAGTATATTCATTTATTTAAGATGTTTAAGTAAGCAACACAATCTCGTACCATATATATTTAAATTCAGCATCATGTAACAATTCACATGAATTTATACAAGCCATTGGTCAAGGTTAGCTCAAGGGATGGCCATGTTAAGAGATCATTGCTGCTTGTTGAAAAGTTAGGGGGCGGGGTTAGAATTTGTACCTTCTTCTGTTCTGTTTTTTTCATATGAAATTTAATCAAATCTACCTGGAATGCTTTTGGTTTGAACTTCTCAATCCAACCACCTCACTTTTGTTAATTAAATTTGTACGATTTTACAATTTTCTCGGATGAGGTTATTAAACTTTCAGTACACCGTGTGAGATTGGGATGAGAAATTTTTAATCACAAAATATGATAAATGAAGTACCATGAATGAAGTACCAAGAAAGCCTACATTCATTAACCCTGCCCATCACCTTACAGTACCCTTAACTATTCATTCTGTTATACAGAAAAAAAAAATATTTAAATTTTAAATGTGCCTGTTGGCGGCATCTTTCCTGTCCCGGCTCTGTTTTCCTCATACTGTAACAATGCATTCGCCATCACACATAATGAATGTGTAATGAATATTTAGGATGCAATATAACCTCTACAAATAAGGTTCTGAATGATTTTATTATGCATTGTTTAGTATTCAGCTCATTAGGTTGATTATAATTTATAATAGAGCAGGCCATCACACTTCCAATCAATATAGCATTTCAAACTGGATTCAACATATCAAGCAAAGAGGAAGTGTTAATAAGCTCAGGGGTAATATAATGAGATCAAATTGCATCCTTTTGCCATGGATACGTCCATGTAAGACTGGTGGCTAGGTGAGCAGGCGCGAATGATTCACAGCAGACTTTTATAGCTCAAATTTCTAACTAAAAGTGTACAATAGTGACTTTAAAAGACACCAAACATATCTTTCTATTTAGCCATATGCCAAGTTATTCATTATACATAGCTGATATTACTTGAAAACCTGGAGACGTTTAATTTTTTTTCTTTCTTTCTTTTTTTTTAACTTCTTCAGTGTGCTAAAAATAATGACCAGAAAAGTGCAGCTACTGAATGTTAATCCAATTCTCTTTTGCTGTGTTGCATATTGGAATAAAACCTAACTGTTGTATTCATCCAGATAGATTTACATTACATTTACTTACTTTTTTTTAATTAAAATATAAAATAAGGTGACTGTTGCTTAACTATACAATGTGTGTACAAATATTTTACTCTGCTTGTAACATTTGAATATGTCTTGGCGATATGGTTTTATGATTATTGGTTGCGCTTTCATTTTCAATATTATCTTTTCTTTTTAGCGGTTTTATTGTTGTCCAAGCATTTCTTATGTTACTTTAGACTGCCGCGCTGCTTAGTTCTCGATTCTGATTGGTCAGAAGGTGTTGATTTATTTTAAATGACATCAGCTTTGGCAATGGTTCTGACTGCAAGACAAATCACAGGCTTATATTAATATTAATGTGCTCAATCATAATACATATGTCTTCTTTTGGAACAGTTATTTATTTGTTTGCTTGCTTGTTTGTTTGTTGCAGGATACAACCAAATTTCATCTTACTAGTCTGTAATTCTAGTTGTTTTTAGATAAATTACACTTTGGTGCATTCATTAAGATTCATTAAGAGCATTTTTGGAAGGAGTCTCCAGTGTGAGCACTTTGTAACAAATGGTTAAAAAACAACAACAACAAAAAACAAACAAACAAACAAGCAAAAAACAAAAACAAAACAACAACAAAAAAAATCAGGTTGTTATTGGTGATAACAGTAACTCCACTTCACATTGGACTGCATCACTTCAAACTGTCACTGATCATTTTTCTATAACACCATACCCCAAAGAGATATATTCCTGATTGTATATTCCTTAAGTGTCTCCTTATTTTATTTACATTTACATTTTCTATTTTTATCCTTTCTGAGCCTGATTTTCTTAGGAAAAGTACTATACTAACCAACAAAAACTGAGTTGAGTTGAAAATCCTTCCCACAAAACAACGTAAATAAAGAAGATATACAAACAGTAATTCCACTTTTCAACTTTTATTACACATATCAATAATGACCTCGTTTTATATAAAGCTGGGTACAAACCAATGTATATGTAAATCATTCCAGAGCATTTACCCAAGAAATGTGGTATTCATGTGAATCCAGTTAGTTCAGAAAAATGTCTGTATCTTATGATATACTGCGTTTGTGTAAGTTAAAATATAAAGAGACTTACATAACGTTGCTTGATTGACTTCAAATCATGTAACTGAAAATGACTGGAATTAGAAGGTACTGTAATTTTATATATGGATTAAACTGTCCAATTGAATTAAAAGAATTGAGATTAACCATTCAATTCGGACAATAGTAATGGAACGCTGTAAAAAAAGATTTAGTGCATGCCATGATTAGGAGGTGGTCATTCATCCTTTAGTCATCAATTTGTCGTTTTCAGTGTTTATTGAGTTCTGTGGGCGTCACGAAATGCAAATGAGCTGTGCCATGAGCATGCTTGGTAATTTACAGTTGATTGACATTTACAAATCAACACATACATGCTAGCATGAAGAAAAACAGTGAAACTTTTGTAAATCAACTGGGAAATTTTTGTGCAGCCAGCCAAAAAATATTTCCATACAACTAAATGATTGATAAAAAAAGAAGCCCAATGAAGTTGTGCAGAAATCACAGCGACTCTATTGTATGTCCTTATGTCATCTTTTTACACGGAAATTTCCTGTGTGAAAATTACTAGCTACTGCTTATAATTTCGACAAGTTTTGCATGATTCAGAGAGGCCCAGATCAAGATCTCAGGCTCTCTCTAAAAAGTTAAAGTTTTTTTTTATTTAAAAAAAATCTATTTCTGAACCTATTACTGATGTTTTTATCATTGCAGTAACAAGGGCTGCTGTAATTTGCAAGCTTTTCTACAAGATTTTGCATTTACAGAGGCAGATTTTTTTCCCAGACAAAGAGAAGAAAGATTTAGCTTCTGATTTAGTCCTTCAATAGCTCTGCAGTTATTGCTTTTTCCTAATAAATAAAATGCAAATGCAACCCCGGATATAAAATGCTTATGAAAGATCAATATGAAAAAATAAAATAAAATCCATGATAACCTTTTGGGGGGGGGGGGGGGGGCGGGGGTTGATACTTAACAGTAATATGGCTATGATTTGGTACTGTGTCAAAATAAGAAGCCGTGAATACGGCAGCTCATATTGGGAGTCTCTTTGGCATCATCCCTGCAGGCTTTGTTCTCTATTTCTACTCTCCTTGTGATGCATTATTTACAGCAATGGACAGTACACAATGGGAGACATTAAGGTGCTATAACAAGCATAAAGGAAAGCAATAAAGGCTTGCTAGTTAAAGGTGGCCTCTTTTCTTTATAATGCATTATTCAGTATGCCTTCACATTTTATAGATTATTTTTGGAGTATAATGCTAGTTAAGTGATTAGTTAAGTGTGCAGAGTAACTTTACCTTGCATAACCCGGGCCTATCCTATCCTGAATGGGTGTGTGAGTGTGTATGTGATTGTGCCCTGTGATGGACTGGCACCCTGTCCAGGGTGTACCCCGCCTTGTGCCCGATGCTCCCTGGGATAGGCTCCAGGTTCCCCGTGACCCTGAAAAGGATAAGCTGTATAGAAGATGGATGGATGAATGGATGGAAAACAGAATTACATCATTGTTGACTCTCTGGTCATCAGTTTTTTTTTTTTTTAGCAAAAATTAAGCAAGCTACTTTTTGATGACTGATGTATATTTACCTCTTCAAAACAGCAAACTCTAAAGTCAGTGTTATAGATTTAACACGCAAATATGTCTGTATGTACAATTCAATTCAATTTGTATGTATATAGTGGCTTTACAGTGGAAATTGACTCAAAGAAGTTTCAAGAACTCTGATATATAGATTGAAATTTGTCCCTAATGAGCAAGCCAGAGGCATTGGTGGCAAGGTAAAACTCCCTGAGAAGACATGAGGAAGAAACCTTGAGAGGAACCAGACTCAAAAAGGAACCTAGTCTCATCTGGGATGTATGTTGATTAATCTAAAAACAAATACTATAGACAGTCAGGTGTGGCACCAGTACTCCAAAAGTGGTGGGACAAAAACTGATTGCTATTAATGATATTTAAACTAGATATAATGTGCCACAACAAATACTGCAAGTAGAACATACATCAAGTAAATATTCTTTAAATGAATTTTATTAATTAGTAAAGAACCCACAACGTCTCAGTGTAAGCTTCCTTATACAACACTAGGCTTAACTCATTTACAGCTAATAACAGTATTTCTAAAATATGTTTTACAAATCAAAGACATGTTCATGTCTGTTTTGCTCAACTTTTTTCCAGCAAGCCTTACGTACTTTATTTGAAGAATATTTGAAAATTTGAGGAATGTTCCTGTGTTCGATTCAGAATACAGTATATGTGCATATGTCTCTTGAAATATTGAAATGTTAGCGATACTGATTCAAAACACAATTATTACGTGCGAGTGGGCACCAAAACGTGGTTAAACCCAGTAAACCGCTCATAGGAGATCCCCTTTAGGAGCAATGTCCCACCGAGTCAGAGCTGTCTGTTATTGTCTGAAGTGCTGGGTCACCACCCCATTAGTTTGAAAAGTGCCGGGTCAAATGCCAGCTCATGAGAATTTATTGTCATCTGGGTAAATAGGTGAAATTAATTGAAATTGTTCACACGCTAGGTGTGATATTGCACTCACAACACCAGGGAAAAAATAAGTATCTGCTTCATCTAATTGAGCACTTTGTGTGTCTCCTGAGTCTTTACACACTATAAAGCTAGCAGAGCAAGCATGTGCATCATCACCTGACCGCTTTTTGGATGAGATGGCAGATTCACACTTCACCAACTTGACAACATAATAAAAAAACATGTTTAGAAAAGTTGTCAATAGAAACTGAAACATTACACGTGAGGAGTACATTTTTAAAGCTTCCATGTATTTTGAAGCCCACATTACTCGCTGATACGTTATTGCACAATAAAACCACTACAGGTTTCTTTTGGAACAAGTACATTGTTCTGTTTCTAATGAGGTGTTTCCTATTTCTGAGCTATAAGCAGTTTCTGAGTTCTAAATCTGAGAAGAGTGCAAACAGTTCCCCAAATTATGCTAATCGGATTCTAAGTTCCTAGGTCAGCTGTCGAAAAGTATTGGAACTCTATTAGCGATAAATAATAAATAATAAATAAGTAACTCACCCTATATAATGAAATCCTGCTTTCGTTTCCATATACAAAATTTTTGAAAGCTGTAAAAAGTTTGTAACATCATATACACTCATGCTAGCTTAAACAGTTATGGTATAAGACTAGCATAACCATGTCACAAATGAGTCATTGCAGGTTACATGAGTTATCATGACAATTTATGTTTAGCTGTAAAGCAGTGTTACCTTCACTGATTAGCTGGCATAATAACAGCTTGTTCTTATGAGGGCTTGCTACAGTATGACACATGCGCTAGTTAGCATGAATTTTCCTCTATGTTTTATGATTGCTGATTTGATATATATATATTTTATGGGAACTATCTTAACGCAATGTATTACATCCACTTGGACCTTGTAAGAAATAAACATTAGTTCTAAAAGGCTTGTCATAAAATTTTTGCTAAGCCTAGCTTAGCATCATAAAGAGTCTTGTTGCTTATAAATAAGCAATAAGCTAATCTGTAGCAATAGCATAACATATCTCAATAAAGTACATGTCGTGACATTTGTCATAAAACATGCCAAGTAGAGTAGGGCAAAAATGATGATGTGACTTTAGCTGTTACCTTTAGCAGCTATCATGATAATTACCTGTAATAGTGGTGTGATATTTTTATCACTTGATGTTAATTACCATGGCAAGTAATGCTAGCATGACACACTTATAATGTACTTATGTCAGTCTTAACTAGCCTTGCCAGTGTATGCTAATTAGCATTGAAAACAAGAGGATAGTGTAAAGGACAGCAGTAAAACTGGACAGAGATTAAAAATAATAATAATAATTTTAAAAAATAATAAAAATAATAATAATAATAAAAAAGCTCTACTCCAATTGCTAACTTTGCACAAAGATTTAAATTTGAGTTCATTTTGAAGTACAATGATAGTTCCATTTAAAAAAAAAAAAAAAAAAAGACTCACTGAAGTGTCTTGGAATTTCATCTTGAAACAGACATACAACACAGGTGTTTGTGTGTGAGTGCGTGTGTTACAGATGTACATCCTGAACAACAGAGCTCCACTGAAACATCTGGCAGATTTGTAATTCCTCTGTGGGCTGAAGTGGATTGAATCAGACTGATGTTGTTCACTATTAAAGCTCAATATAACAGCTCGACTGACAGCAATAAAGCCTGCTTCATCACAAAACGCTTGTTAGTTCACTATAAGAACACTATACCAAAAAATTGAAATGAAAATAAATGCAATCTGTGTTTCATTGCATACTGAAATCTAACACTTCTCACCCAGGGGAACATCATTCTTAACTGAAGAGGCTTAAAAGAGCAATGCTGACATTTTTGTATGTTCTGTACAGTGACATTATGCGCAGTGACATTTTGTTCACAACATACCTAGAATTTATTAGGCAGGACTGTGATAATTACAGGTATGCTCTGGTATTTACATTGCCTATTACATTTTTTAAATACATACTAACTGATATAATTGTGTGCAAAAGTTCGTATCACCTATGGTTATTAAATGAAATACAAACCTTCATTTTAATCTTTATCTGTAGAAACAACTAGAATTTCAATTGGTCAAATTATGTTTGGCTGCTTCCTGTAACCAACCAATCAACCAACTATCCATCCAATAAACCAACCTATCAATCTACCAAAACCCAATCAACCAACAAGCCTATCTATCAACCACCTAACCAATCTACCAACCACCCAATCATCCAATCAAGCAATCTATCAATCTACCCAAACCCAATCAATCAACAAGCCTATCTATCAACCGCCTAACCAACCAATCATCCAATCAATGAATCAATCTACCAACCACCCCACCAATCTTCCAAACACCCAAACAATCTACCAACCACCCCACCAATCTACCAATCTACCAGCCACCCAATCATCCAATTAACCAATCTGTCAATCTACCCAAACCCAATCAACCAACAAACCTATCAATCACCTAATCATTCAACCAACCAACCAACCAACCAAATTTAAAATGTAAAACAAAATGCAGAATCAATAGACAGCTAATTAGTTTAAAATGTAATTTACCTTTTAAAAAACAATAGATGAAATCTTGGTAGAATCTTACACAATTGCCCAGGTCATGCAATTTTTAAATGGTCCCTTACTGACTCCATTACTATAAAGCGGTGGTGAGCGGTGTTTCTAAGAGATTAGCAGGGGAGTTTAACAGGAGAAAAATAAAAAATATATTCAGCTTTACTTGGTTCTCGGTCCACTCCAGAGTACTACAATACACATCTTGTCCTTTCGGTGTGTTCATTTTTTGAGAAAAAGAAGAGAGAATCTCAAATGTGCAGTGAATGTCCGGTGACCACGAGGCAGTCTAAAATGTGGTCAATTGTGAGTGACATCACTTCCAAATATAAACACGCCCCATAGTATATTCCCACCCCCAAGACTGATTGGCAGGTTTCTTTGCGAGGCATGGGAAATGCAAATGCAAAGGGATTTGCGATTCCGTACGAATATTGGCAGGATCCATATGCCACACTGAGGAAATGAAATAGTAAACGAGATAATTACTATTGTTATTTCAATATGACAGGGTCATAACGTGTAACACATGGGAAACGCAATTGCAAATGGACTTTGCATTACCATTTGAAATTTGGCAGACATTGTACGTTTGCGTAAACGAAAACGCAAATAATAATACACGATTTGAATTTGAATTATTTCACTATTTCTGCATCCACAAGTAGGAAACACAATTGCAAATACAGTTTGCAGTTGCTTTTGAATATCATCCGCAAATTAGTTAAGAGGTGTTAAATCAACAATACATTACTTTTGCTTCATTGAATTCCTCAGAGAAACCCTTGAAAGGTCTTACATAAATTAAATTCCCATTCAAGAGTATGTGGCATTCAAAAATGGAGGCATAAACGGACACAGTGTAAGAATAAAACACTTGGTGGTGTTCTGATATAGGAAAATTATCCATGATGGGGCGGTGCAATGTGGCCCAGAACAAAGTGGAGTTACTGTTACCACCTCAAAGTTGATTATATTTGTATAACAGCCCTGCTCTAAAGTGTTTTATTCATATACCTTCATATACCAGAGCTTTACCTCTGACTTATACAAAGCACTGAGACTGGAGATGCCTTCCAAAAATATCTCCTCACAGTAAGCCAGGTCAATTAGCTGTTACTATAGAAACAATAACATACTGGAATGAGCACATTAATATAAAACTGATTTGAATCACAACCAGAATTACTATCAGAGCTGCTATTATAGAAAATTAGTGTATAATAGCATGGCCATGCCCACAAGATACAAACCTGGAGTGATATTACTGACTTTATAGTTTGAATGTAACGTTATAAAACCCCACTATATCAACTTTCCCAGGTGAAAAACACACACCAATGCTACAAAAGACGTACTCAAGCCTGTTGTAAGTCCCTTTGGATAAAAGCGTCCGCTAAATGAATAAATGTGAATGTAAATGATAAGCAATTGAACATTTTAGTACCTTTGTTGTGTACCTGGTGCCAGACACAAATTGTAATTACTATAGGTTTGTACCATACTAGGAATGAAAATGCTGCAGATATAAAACTGAACTAAAAATAACCGTGACCTTCAGTAGAACAGGTGTAGCTTTATTTTATTAGCACTTCATAGCATGTTTTGCCATAGAGCATGTTTCAATTCTCCCCTGGGAAGCATCATGTCTCCCAAACGTTGATGGTCTTGCCTTGATATACAACTTCACATTAGTCCTTGACAAGCTAGGGTTGTTTTTGATGAAGAGCTAAGCTTGGGTGACAGCCTCCTCTCATGAAGAATATTTACACTGCCTCATGTAGTGGACTGTAAATAAATAGTCTTGGGCTAAACTGCCAGACCTGATGAGACCAGAGCAGAGCCAACCACAAATGCTTCTAGTAGGGATTCATCAATAGTATTTTTTTTTTTTCACACAAAGTCTGTTTTTTGATGCTTGTCAAAAATGATACTGAAATAAGTAACGTATAGTACTTAGTATCTCCCAATTTAAATAGTGGCCATGTGTGTGCTCATGCACTTAGGCTACTAGGCTCATACATTATAAAATTAGCGAGTTCATTTTTAAATAACGTGCATAAGTTAGCCAATTTAGTTACCTTAGGTGGGTTTTGTTTTACTTTGTAAAACTTTGCTTTTGCATAGCTGTAATTAAAGCATCTTTTTATATTTGTTATTTTCACTCACCTAACATCATCTGCAGACATTTTCCTTTCCTAGCTAGCATTTGCTGTAGCATGGGTTGCTGCACTGTACTGCTAGCAACAAATGCCTCATGCTTGATTTTGATGTTTAAGACGTGTCAAATAACATTTTCTGACCAATAAATGAGCTATAATAACATTCACAGAGGGTCAACAAAGTCAGTATGATTCTGTATTTAACCAAATGTCAGAATAATGCATTGCATACTTTATTTAAAAAAAAAATATTGATGTAGAACTATGAAATTTGGCACAGGCATAGGGACATCATGGCTAACTAAATGTTTTAATCTTTTAATATTTTTAAATTGAAACATAATATTCTATTTTACCATTCTTAACATTCCCTAATTTTCTCCCCTAATCCGATATTGGCCAATTCCCACTCACCAGCCAGCTCTCCTCTGTCATACTACAGCTACACATGCTTTCTCTGAGACACGTGAAGCCAGCCAACCACTTTTTTTTTTTTTTTATCTGTGTCACCTTCTGTGTCACAGGGTAGTCTGACCCTTGGAGGAGAGTGCTATCTGTCCTCTTCCACACACATTATTACAGGCAGGTACTTATTTCTACATGCTGGAATACTTTGCTGGGTCTACTACCAGTCTGTATTCTGTCAATTCACAACCCTTCACTAAGGGAACAAGTGGACTCAATGAATGCCAGCAAACCACAGCATTTGCAGTCATCATCTTTTTCGAATCAGATTCCCTGATTGATTCGTAATCCATCTGCAGTACATGTCAAGTGTTGTTTTGATAATTGTAGGCCTTGGTCTGCTTACTCTGAAAAAAAAATCCCCCAAAACAAGCCCCTTCAGGTTTCTATAGCACACTCCTCAAGTTGAACAAGACAGCATATTGAGTTTCTGCTTGAAGCCACTTAGAACTAAAGGAGGAACAATTACAAAGACTTGACAGTAATGGCTTAGGAGTTGGGAGGACAATTTTCCCTTCCATTCCCATCTGCCTATATAGACACTGTCAGATAGATGTCTGACAAGGACTTTGTGTGGCCAACCTTAAAGCATGGCAGCAAATAACACTGTGATCTGAGAAAAAAAAAGTCGACTGTCTTGATGACTCAGGCTGCCCGAGTTGCGTCACTTTAATTAAGCACTTGTACTTCAGAGGACGAAAGGTGGGATGTCAGTCAGAAGTGGTGCTGTAGCTCATTCATGCTTCCTTGTTCACAGTAATTACAATGTCTGTCAGAACGTGATGTGTATTGGTCTGCTTATGTGACAGTGGGTGGATGAGTTTATTACGTCTTAGTGATGCTTGTGTTGAATAACAAATATACCTGGCTATGTGGAAATGTTTTTCTCAAGGAATTCTGGAAGAGTGTACTACATTAGGAGTCCATATACTTTTTTGTCCCCCAGGGACCCCATTATCTGTAATAATAATAATAATAATAATAATAATAATAATAATAATAATAATAACAACCATACTCCCATAGACTTATTTCTTTAATGCATAATACCATTCAAATATCAGAGTCATTATTAAACTGTTTTTAATTTTATTTTTATCATTCATATGAAAGACAATTTTACATGTGTCTTATATGAGAATGCAGGTTAAGTGTAAACTCCTTCTCAAGTGCCTTCCCATTTACATTTTACAGGAACCTCCAGGACTCAGCAGGTTAAGACAGATGCAAGTACATGTTGTCCAATTTTATTGAAACAAAGGTAGCAAACAAACAGCAGGGATGTGGTCAGGAGATCAACAGACAGACATAAACTAGACAAGACTAACTTGGTAAACGCAGCATAAGCTCTGATCAAACAGTAATCAAGACAGGCAGATAACAAATACACACTGCTAGAGTGCAACGTTGCAAAGTAATCCTGAGAGCCTGGGTTATTTAAATGGAGCAGTGTGATTGCCTGTCAGGAGCTGGACTGGGGGTCATGTAATGAGGTTGTGGGCTGAGAATCATGGGTGTTGATGTCTGCAACTTCATTTGATCTACACTTAATCACACGTCTTTATATGTATATATATATATATATATATATATATAGTATATATTATGTTTGAAAATTATATTTTACATTAAATAGTGCTGTGCATGCACTAGTCTTAGCTACACAAAATATTGCATCAGGTTGTTGCAGATATTTTTTTTTTCCAGTTTCCCAACTGCAAAAAAAAAAAAAAAACATTTTTGTGCATAACTATTATGTCATGTTTATATTTACAGCATTTATTATAGTATTGTAGTATCTTTTTTCCCTTTATTCCACACTAGAACTGTGTTCTGGTGGGTGCTGCATTGTCCTTTACTGTGCCTATTGTCCTGTTTTAGTAATGTACTGTTTTTGCACATGTACACATTAAGTAGTCTTTGAAGTCTTTTTTATGTGTTGTCTCATGTGATTCTGTGTAGCACCATGGTCCTGGAAGAACATTGTTTCTTTTCACTGTGTGCTGTACCAGCTGTATATGGTTGAATTGACAATAAAGCCACTTGACTTGACTTGAATCTCCCTCAGCACATGCCAACTGTCCCAGCATTTCGAGCGCTGCTCTCCTGTTCCTTTGCATTCATGACTTTTATTCTGACATGTAATTTTGCTTTACTTCCTGGTCCTGTCTCAACATTGATGCCTTATTGGTTTGTTTCACTAATATGCTCATCTGCTTCCTATCACCTCTCATTTAGCTCAGTGTATATATACCAGCTCATGTTCCATTGTTCTTTGCTGGGTTTAGATGACAGTTTGCCATCTTATTTCCCAGTTCCCATTTGTTATTATTTCTTGTTTTACCTCTTGATTGTTTTTTTTTTTGGTAAGAAAGCTATCCCTTGTGCTTACAATCACCTGCATCTAGGGTTAGGGTTAGACACTAGCCATTTGATATTTAATTCAATTCAATTAAATTTTATTTGTATAGCACTTTGACCAAACGAGATTGTCACAAAGCAGCTTTACAAGGAAAAAGAAAAATGTATATTTAATGAATCATACTTATACAATATCTGGCCAAGAGTTTGTGGACACCAAATCCATTTCTGGTATACTGTATTACACTTTAATGTCCTTCATTCACTTTTATATCTTTTATCCCTTTTTTTCCTCTTTTATCATGTTGAAGAAGGAAGAAGAACAACCTTTACGAGTACTGTACAGTACTTCTTCACATACTCTATAAATTCAAGGCCACAACAGTGGCTTGAACTCATGACCTTTAGACCAGTACACCAGAGCCAGAACCACTGGTAAAAAAGAAGCTTTTTTCTTTTCCATATATATATATATATATATATATATATATATATATATATATATATATATATATATGAAAAAATAAAACAATAAATAATTGGTGACCTGTTCGAATTTCTTCTTTGGGAGACTAGAGACTTCTTTTGGGAGACTTTGGCTGTAATGGAAAAAGCACAACTCAGATCCCTAATGCTCGAAACCCTAATACTTCAGTAAATGAGAGTTCAATAGGGTGTCATCATTATCGGACAGTGTGGGTCTTTTTATCTCCTCACTGTATTGTCAGACCAAATCTTTTCCAAAGATATGGGATCTTTATAGGTCTTACACTGTGTTTTTGGATTGAATTATGGTCAACAGATCTGAATATAGATACAGAAACATATAAGAATATTTAGACCACTAAACATCTACAAATACAACTAGAGGCATTGGGTTACACCCCTAGCATGCGACTCCAGACTTCAATTACGCATAAAACAAAGTTAAACTCAGAGCAAGAAATTGAGATGAAATCATATCCTCTTGCAATATTCAACATTACTGTTAAACACTTTCAAAGGAATGCTTGTCTGTGTCATTACAACGCAACCAACAGTCATCTGCCAAGTATAAGATGCATTTTATATGTTGCAGTTGTCTGAAGAAAGGCTAGTAATTGACAGAAAGAAGAACACAATGCGCAATTTATTACATTGAAAATGTACAGTGCAGTTACCTACTGCCTTTCTTTTAAAGAGTGCGTTGTGGGAGATCCAGATCAAGCTGGTCAAAATGTCAGATTTTACAGCGGGTAGCTGTAATATGCATGACCTAGATGAAAATGGTGGCTGATTATTGCTGTCATGAGCAAATGGAAGAAGTGTGGTGTGTGTCAAATATCTTTTTTTTTTTCAAACTCTAAATCCTGCAGTGATTCCGGTGACCTGCTTCTCATGTTTTTAAAGCAATATTAGAACTCTGAAGTCTGATTTTTTTTTTTTTTAAATTATAAAAAGAGTATAATTGTTGGGTTAAAATGAACCCTAAGTGATTTCTCTATTATGCTAGTTTCCACAGCAGTCAGCGGGGAAAAAAAAGAAAAAAAAAAAAGAAAACCCTAAGCCTCAGTTGGACCAGCCAAAATCATGCATGTTGATCCTGGGGTGGTACAGTTTCACGAGAGCTTTATTTGACCGTGATGATGAATTCTCAATTCTGTTTGGAGAGAAGGTGGGGATTAATTTCCTATAATAGTGCCATCTGGTTTATATTAATGCGCTATAAACCAGATAGTGATAACTTACACAGTACTTGTATGGTGCACGCTTCACAGAACCAGGTTATGAAAATCAATCAATCAACCAATCAATCAGTCTTTAGTATTTTGGAAGGAGGTAAAGCTATAACTTTATAGCTATAACTATCAGCTCAGTAAAGTTATTCAGTCAACATACTGGGAAACTTTTTTTTTTTTGCACTAATGTGAATCGCAGGCTACCTTTGGACCTTTTGCTCCACATTGTGCTAACTGCGCACTCTTTGTCTCTATCCATCCCGACATTAATATAAAAAGACTACAGTCTCATGGCCTGGTGCAGAGCTAGAACGGCGTGTACTGAATACTGAGACGACAAAGACATGTCACTGCCTTTTATCTCACTACTGCACACCCATAATTGTGGGCTAGCTTAAAAAAGGCCATGATACACTAGTTTTTAGGTTAAACACAGCAAATTATGTGCTCTGTTGCTCTGTTATATGGTCTTTGGCTGGCTTATTCAATGAAAGATTGGCTTTCATGTCATTTTTCCAACATACAGTTGGAATGAAGAAAATTATCTTGTCACATGTTGTCCAATTGTAACAAATGGACCTTCTTCAAGTATTTTTTTTAATATCCTGATTGATAGAGGTGATGTTTGGTATATAAATAAATAGCGTAAATCACCCGTAACTCCAAACTAATTTGGTTAAGTTGCCTTTTAAAATTCACAAGACTGTTGTGTTTGGTTCGTGTTTTGAAAGTGCTATGTCCTCTGTTGCTTCAATTCATATGGCCTGTAGTGTATCTGAGAGAACGAGATATCACGTGAAACCTACACTTTCTGTGGTTAATGAAAAGGAAATTGATATCCGTCTTCCCCCTCAGAAGTCATTCTGAACATTCCTTCCATCAAAAAGAAAGAAGGAAAAAAAAGCATGGCCGGTACACTTTTCTGTCAGTTTGAAGTAATGCAGTATTTCTCTCACGCTGTTTTGAATATAAGGTCACTCGAAACTAAATAATAATTGCATTTGCACTATCATCTGACTTGTACATGTTTGGCAACACTTTACAATAACAGTACATGAATATCATGCACTAATACCTGAATTAATACTTACTATATGAACTAATGATGAGTTGGGTTGAGATAAAATTATTGGTGTTTATTATTAGTGCGTCTTTCTACGTTAGATAAGGAGGATCAGTGTAAATTATGAAAGTAATCCAGTGCCATCCAAACCATGATGTTTGTGTGTGCAGCTGCATATGGCAAATTATATAAACAATTTGAACTTATGCATGTTTAATTCATATTCTTTCTTATAGAGCATGTTTTATTTACAGTAATTTACTCCTATATGTAAATTTATACATTAACTGACAAACATGAACGTAAGGTGGTCGTTATTCACGCATGAATTCATAAGACTCATGTCATAGTTAAGTTTAGCTCTTCATTAGTTCATGATTAGTACAGTACATGCCTTACCTCATCAATAATACAGATTCATTAAGAATTAAGTCAGGTATTAGGGCATGATTATTCATGTACTGTTATTGTAAAGTGTTACCCATGTTTTTTGTACTTGTCGATTTTGATATCAATACTGATAACAACATTTAATATTAATCAGTGAGGAACATCATGTAACATTTTATTTATCTCCGGTTATAGCCGCTGCTGTATGCCGCTAGCAATGAACTCCCCATGCTGAGTTTTATGTTCGAGATGTAATGGCGTTTAAACAGTATATTTAATAAAGGATGGCAAGTCTGAGAGTACAGAGCAGTATCGGCAAGCATGGTCCTTAAAATGACACCTTGACTAGTGAGCAAGGTATGGATCCTGACGAGCAAGCGGAAAAGAAGTGCATGTGTCTCAGTGCTCAGTGCTCGCATAACTGAAGTGCTCTCTTATACATGTGACAGTTTCTCTGTACTCTCGCTTCACTGCTCCTTTGTGTGCATGCAATATTTACACTAATATTTAATGACCACAAACGAATGTTGACATGAGTATGAGTAAAAGATTACAGTTTCAGAACAACACCTAATACCCATATCTGGATCAATGCATCCCAATTTTGAAGTAGAACACATTTAGCCCGAGGTTATAATTTGCATAAATTCACTTCTTGCCTTATATGCTTCAATTGAGTGGATAAAATGTTACTGACTTGTAAAAGAAAGTACATTTTTAAGCATGTTCCTAGTCCACAGTCTGAGAAAAGGGCGCCGGAAGTGTGAATGTTAATAAAATATAAAGATTTTAATTAAATTTCCAATGTCACTTGGTGTGCCTTGACTTAATGGTTTTAAATTATTCAAATAATTTGATGTCTAGAATAATTTTCAGAAGACCTTCTTGTAAATGGGAATTAATTAGGATGCTATAAGGCTGGAATGCACACCCAAGGTAGGCTCAATGATGATTAGTCTCTGTAAAGAAATTGTTTTTATTTTATTAGCGCATACAGATATGCTGTAGTGGTTTTCTGTATTTAACATTTAAATAATGTTGACTTTTGCTGAGGGAATGAAGTGCCCTTGAACTCAGGTGAATGCTTGGTAAAGTGTGGAAAGTTTGCAACAAGTTTTAATCATTGGAGTTAGTACCCTTCCAACTTCACTTTGTTACCATTTCGTTTCACAAGCAGACAAAGCAGGTTTGAAAATCTGACATGAAGCCATTGTCAACACAAGTAAAAAAGAAGCAAAGAAAGAAAGAAAAAATGCATGCTAAAACGCATGATGGAAGTTCAACATACATGGAGAAAGGTTCTCTGGTTTAATTAGACTAAATTTGAACATATTGGCCTTGGCACACAGTGCTACATGCTGCTTATCAACTTGAAAACATCATCCCTATAGTGAAGCATGGTGGTACAGTAGTAGCACCATGTTATAGGAATGCTTTTCAACAGCAGCATGGACTGGGAAACTGGTCAGGGTCATCCCAACAGGATGCTAAAGAGTTTATGTGATATCCTGCAAACACCCACACAAAGTGAACAACAAACATGAGAAGTATTCTTGAGTGAAATTTACAGAATTGTGAACTTTCAAAATTATTGGCACTGCTCATTATGCTGAGAACACCATCCCTAGAATGAAGCACAGTGGTGGTAGCATTATGTGGGTATTTTTTGATTAGCAGCTTGGACTGGTTAACTGATCGAGGGCAAGATGGATAGTTCCAAATACAGGGCAGTCATAGAAGAACATCTTTTCCAGTTTGCAAGAGACTCAAGGCTGTGGCAGAGGTTCACCTTCAACAAGACCATAATCCTAAGCATGCTGCAAAATCCCAGACCTCAATCCATTTAATAATCTGTGACAATACTTAAAAATTGCTGTTCACCAACATCCAATCTGACATAGATTGATCTCTGTCCAACCTGACAGAGCTTTAGCAATTTTTGACAAGGAGAACGGGGGAAAAAATATCAGGATCCAGATGTACAAAGTTGATAGAGACACTAGTTGCAGATGAAGTATTACATCTCCCATCTGTCCCTACCCAGGGGGGTGAAACGTATGCATACAACAAATGTCTGCGTAATGCAACTTTGTGTCACAAATGCTTTTTTTTTGTGTAATCAAATGGTTGAAGAAATTAATTTTTGAATTTCAGGTTGTTGTGCAAGGCACTGTATACAAAGTTTCCCAATAAACAGGATGTTCTGGACTATGCAAGCAAATTGCTTCTGAAGCTGTAGGAGGTGAAACCAGCAGATATTTGAAATATTTCAAGATATTCTAAGCACTTTGAAGCACAACGAAGGAAGGACAATTGTCTGAAACGTCCTGCTCATCTGGAATCAGTGTGTATTAATCTATTAAGCCTAATATATTGTATAGATAGAGAAATGAATTGCAAAACCAGTTTTGTGTCCTACCACTATTTCTGCTATCCATCTACAGCCAAGTATTAACCTACTGGTAGAGGCATCCAGGTTATTTTTGCTTAAATATCCTGGTATTTAGTAAAATTCATAATAACATGTTTTTTCATAATATCATGTTTTTCATGTTTTTTTTCTTAAATTCCATTTCAATGCAATTCCAAGGCAATTTCCATTTATTTTACATCATTATTTATTTAACATTTTACATTATGAATGTCTATGTTTTTTTACTACATGTATTTTTAAAAGAGAAATATTGCCAAAAATTCTGGACTATAATTTGGTATTAATTAATACATCTTTATTGCAGTGTTGGGGCAAAATGCTACATGCTAATGCTCTTCATCCAACCAGTATGTTGAACAGATTATATGAAATCCAGCAAACACTCACACAAACCAAACAACAACAATAACACAATCC